>NC_085998.1:3404495-3439495 GCF_030014385.1 Trichomycterus rosablanca
GTTCTTGCTTCCTTCTTTCCTTCCCTTATGTCCGTCCTTCCTTCCTTCCTTCCTTCCTTCCTTCCTTCCTTCCTTCCTTCCTTCCTTCCTTCCTTCCTTCCTTCCTTCCTTCCTTCCTTCCTTCCATGTCCTTCCTTCCTTCCTTCCTTCCTTCCTTCCTTCCTTCCTTCCATGTCCTTCTATGTCTTTCCTTCCTTCCTTTATGTCCGTTCTTGCTTCCTTCTTTCCTTCCTTTTTGTCCGTCCTTCCTTCCTTCCTTCCTTCCTTCCTTCCTTCCTTCCTTCCTTCCTTCCTTCCTTCCATGTCCTTCCTTCCTTCCTTCCTTCCCTCCTTCCTTTCTTTCCTTCCTTCCTTCCTTCCTTCCTTCCTTCCTTCCTTCCTTCCTTCCTTCTTTCCTTCCTTCCTTCCTTCCTTCCTTCCTTCCTTCCTTCCTTCCTTCCTTCCATGTCCTTCCATGTCCTTCCTTCATTCCTTCCTTTCTTCCTTCCTTCCTTCCTTCCTTCCTTCCTTCCTTCCTTCCTTCCTTCCTTCCTTCCTTCCTTCCTTCCTTCCTTCCTTCCTTCCTTCCTTCCTTCCTTCCTTACTTACTTACTTACTTACTTACTTACTTACTTACTTACTTACTTACTTTATGTCCGTCCATCCTTCCTTCCTTTCTTCCATCCATTCCTCCCTCCCTCTATGTACTTTAACTTGTCTTGTTTAAATGGGCACAAAATAGTCAATCAGAATTACTAACAGGAAATCTGGAGGCCGAGCCTTAATAACACAAGAATCTTCCAGTACTTTGAGGGATGAAGAAAGTGGAGAGCTACTTCATAATCTACATTTTAAAATGTTCTATGATGTTTGGAATTCAATTCATGCTGAAAGAAAACGGAGACTTTCTTAGATTTCCTTCATATCATTGATTTATTATCGTCTGTGTATTATTCACCACATAGACGGCAAAAAATTTCATTTCTACCCAAGCAGAGTCATTAAAGACGAGACATTTGGGTTTTAGATCTGCACCCACTGTGTATCGAGCCTGGACGAGCTGTTGAACAGTATTGATTCGGCTCAGGTGTATCGTGCACCGTTTCCTTCACGTTAACCTTCTTAAATAAAACCTGTTCTGGATAAATAATCGGCAGAATTACAGCACAGCTCTTAAACATCATATAGAGCTTCTCCATCCCGGCTGATTACACGCCGTTCACGTCCACTTGGAGCTGATATTCGGCGGCGCTTTTGTGCTGGGCTTCATCCGGGAGCAGAAAGCAGCGGTGGGTTCAGACTCACACTGAGAGAGTCTTTGTGTTTGGACTGAGGCTTATTTTTCCTCCTGCAGGCGTCATGAAGCTAATCAATAAAGCAGTGCAGCATTGTAGGCATGCACAAGCTGTGTGTGTGTGTGTGTGTGTGTGTGTGCTCATGCAGTGTTTTTGTATTATAGAGGCGCCACCGTGTCACAGTCTGGACAAATGAAGACCACATCACGACTGCAGTGGAGTTTTTGGTTTACTGCATGACGAAGGCACCCGCGACCACACACACACACATTTTTAAAACACCTTTTATTTTTGCTGTTGTTTGTTAATAAAACATTAAATTCTTCTTTAAAATCACTTCAGACACTGCAGGCCTGGGTTCGATTTCTGTTTGGAGTTTGCATGTTCTCCCTGTGCCTCCACAAGTCCAAAGAGATGCAGTCAGATTAATTGAAGGTAGTAAAAAAGTGTGTGTGAGTGTGTGTGTGTGTGTGTCTGCCCTGTGATAGACTGGCGACCTCTCCGGGATGTTTACTGCCTTATGCCTAATGATTCAGACTCACTGAGACCCTGACCAGGATGAAACAGTGTTAAAGCAGACAATGAATGGATAAATGAAACACAGTCATCTGCTGTTTTGTCCAGCTGCACAGTGTGTATTATTATTATTATTATTATTATTATTACTATTATTATATCATTTCTTAGGGTTTTATTTCTATTATATTATTATATGATATTATTTTATATAACAATTATTATTATATTTATTACAGTTAATAACATTATTACTAATATTATTATTTCTGTCATAATAATTATTAATGTTATTATTTCAATTTTTCTGTTTTTACTTCTATTATTATTATTATTTTTGCCATTATTTCTTTTTAAAATCATTTGCTATTATTATTATTATTTCTATTTTAATTTCTATTATTATTTAATATTATTATTTATTATTTAGTATTATAACTATTACTTTTATCATTTTTATTATCATCATTATTATTATTACCATTCATTATTATTTTTATTTAAAATTATTTTTTATTGATTTGTCATTTTTTTCTATTTTAATTTCTATTATTATTTAATATTAATATTATTTATTTATTTATTTATTATTATTATTATCATTATTTTTGTTATTATTACAATAATTATTAATATTATTATTATTTTTATTATTTTTAATGTGTAATTTATTATTCATGTAATCATACATATCCATCTTGTTGCTGACTGTCCTCTTCCTCTTTTACCTTTAACTCTTTTAAGCATAACTGTCTTTTCTAATCGAGTGGATCTTCATCATTATGAGTCCACTTACACCAACAGGCATCACGGCTCTGCGTTTTAAAAAGCCAAAAATAAATGTTTTAAACACGTGAATGTGCTGGTGCTGCTCTTAGTGTGTGTTGTGTAATAACAGCCCATCACACACACAGATGTACCATTAAACCAGCAGACACGCCCACCTCGGTACACTTAGCTAGGTGTTTATTAGCTGTGTAGCATTTCTGTGCTAGCTGTGTAGCGTGGTGATGTTGATCCGCCGGTGTAAAAGCTCCAGTGTATAAAAACCAGCGATTATTTATCATGATGCTGCGCTGCCGCTAAACAGCTGAACAGAAACTGGTGCTGACGAGCTGGAGGAGCGTTTCATCCATTATTACACCCGGGGGAGGAGAACGTTCTGCTGGTGGTGCTCCATCTTCTGCTGCATGTCCACGTGCTGGGTTAAATACCCCAAACACACACTAATACACACACTGATACACTGATACACACTAATACACACACTGATACACACGGTGATACACACACTGATACACACACTGATACTGATACACACACACTGATACACACACTGATACTGATACACACACACTGATACACACACTGATACTGATACACACACACACTGATACACACACTAGTGTATCAGCGTGTGTGTATCAGTGTGTGTATCAGTGTGTGTATCAGTGTGTGACTCTCTCTTTCTCTCACACACACACACACATGTAAATACAATTACAAACTCACACACACATTGATAAACGCCTATAAACACACACAAAATACACACCTATAGATAAACTCTCATACACTCACATAAATACACACACACACACATATAAACATACAGATAAACATATTAAACACACACACACTCACTCAAGTGCACGCACACATCATATACAAATACAAAACACACACACACACACACATACCTATAGGTACACATATAGACATAAATACACAGACAAATACACACGTACAGATACACAGTCTCACTTAAATACACACACTCTCTCTCTCTCTCTCTCTCTCACACACACACACACACATGCAGATACAAAATGCACACACACACACACTGATAAATTCATACACACACACACACACGCACGCACACACACACACACACACACACATACCCATAGGTACACATATAGACATACAGTCACATAAATACACACACAAATACACACGTACAGATATACAGTCTCACATAATTACACACACACACACACACACACACACACACACACACACACACACACACACATATGCAGATACAAAATGCACACACACACACTGATAAACTCATACAAACACACACACACACACATACACACACACACACACACACACACACAAGTGAACACACATCTTACACACATACAAAACACACATGCACATGTAAATACACATACAGATACAAACACACACACACACACACACACACATTGATATACATATAAACACACCTAGAGAAATACTCTCTCACATAAGTACACACCCTCACACACACACACATACACATACATACATGTACATAAATACACACATACACATGAATACGCACTTATAGATACACACTCTCTCTCTTTCACACATATATACAGACATACACACATCAGTACACACACACACACACACACTTCTAAACAGTGTGCACTGGATATGACTAAGCAGAATCGAGTTAAATTGGAAACAATGTCAGAAAAAGTGATTGATGAAAACAAAACAAAGGAAAGTGTGGACCCGGGCGAGGGGGGCGCAGGGTGTAGAACGAAAATCATGAAGAGAGGGCAGGAGAAGAGAGAAGATAGCATCTTCTAAATGGAAATGGACAGCTGGTCACCCTGCTGTCCGATGACCTCTAGGGTCAATGTCACTGACCAGAGCACGGACACACACACACACACACACACTGACCAATGACTGTTAGCACAGCACCAGATGCAGGGTCAAGCTTAAATCCCACTCCAATGACACGGCCATCGGCTTCAGAACGATTCATTAAGGTTAAGTAAATGTGGTCGACACGCCCCAAGCAGCAAACACGTGTCCGCCACGCAGCCTCGTATTGGGACAAGGGTTGAGGGCAGTGGCAACCTGGTAGTGGTGGGGCTTGAACCAGCAACCTTTCGATTAGTAGTCCAGTACCTTAACCTCTAGGCTACAACTGCTCCACAATAGAATAGACATTTATGTTTTTGGTATTTATCCAAAGCAACAGTATATTGTCTAAGCAATTGAGGGCTAGGGGCCTTGTTTAAGGGCCCAACAGTGGCAACCTGGCAGTGGTGGGGCTTGAACCAGTGACCTTTTGATTACTAGTCCAATACCTTCACCACTAGGCTACAACGTCGCTTGTAGCCCCACTCAGCAGCTCTGGGATGAACCGGAATATCGACTGAGTGCCCAGTAAGTGCCCAGAACAACAAATCATCTGGTTAGTTAGGGGGGTCCTATGGGGGTCCTTTTGGATTGATAAGTAAATGGGGTACAGATGAAGGGTGGGCTACAGTCAGTGATTGTATACTCATAAAGCTCTTTTGAATGGTAATGAATGCATGCATGTATGTAGTGCTTCAGTTGTAGCCTAGTGGTTAAAAAACTGGACTAGTATTCAAAAGGTTGCTGGTTCAAACCCCACCGCTGCCAGGTTGCTGCTGTTGGGCCCTTGAGCAAGGCCCTCAACCCTCAACTGCTCAGATTCTATACTGTCACAGTCCTGTAAGCTGCTTTGGATAAGGGCGTCTGCTAAATGCTGAAAATGTAAATGTAAACGATGTCAGCGATGACTGATTGATCAATCCTCATCAATAAATACCCCCCCCATCAATCCCCCCCACTCATTTGGCACTATACAACACAAATCAATTCATCCAGCAGTGGATTATGGGCAATGTGAAGTGTGCTGGGTAAATTCAGATTCAGAGATTCAGAAATTCAGATTCTCCGAGCGTCCGTGTGGGTTAAAGCATTTTACACAAGCGCATTCACACAGAACGTGTCACAGCGTAAAAAAGCCCCGACATTTACAGCCGGGGTGTGAATACTTTTACAATTTCATAAGGTGTGAAATGACAGTCATGCTTCACTGTGCTCTTTGTGTGTGAACAAAGGAAAGAAAATCTCTCGCACGCTTGTAAAGGTGTGTGTGTGTGTGTGTGTGTGTGTGTGGTGCACAGAGCTCAGAAAATTATTGCTATTGATTTCCTTCCTTCAAGACGCTGTAACCCGACCAGATGGGACATTTGGGCTGGAAGAGGACGAGGACACGCGGCCACGCCCTCATTTCTGTTATAGAGAGAGAAAAAAGCGTTTCTATTATTCCTAGTCAAACATGTCACAAATACCCACAGTTCCTGTCAGAAAAAAAACAAATATCTGGTGTATAATTCATGCTTTCACACACTTACACTTATACACACTTACACACACACACACACACACACACTACACACACTTATGCTTAGACACACTTATGCTTACACACACTTACACTTATACACACACACACACACACACACACACACACACACACACACACACACACTTATGCTTAGACACACTTATGCTTACACACACTTACACTTGTACACACACTTACACCTATACACACTGATGCTTACACACACGTACACTGGTATAACTAGGCTGTTCATTCACCGCCCTCTGCCCCAGAAATAGCCAAATATGTCTGTGGAGAAGATAGCACTGCTGGGATTTGAACCCAGAACCCTGGATCTGTATCTAGTCTTCGCCACGACCCTTTCTGATGCAACCCTACTTATTTTTGGGGCTTGGGACCTGCACTGATAAGTGCACCTATCAAAAACTAGGCCGTTCGTTCACCTCCCTCTGCCCAAGAAATAGCCAATCGTGTCTATGGAGACCAACCGGACAACAGCACCGCTGAGATTCAAACCCAGATCCTCCTGTTCCAGCATCTTTAAAGAAACTCCAGTGGCCTTCACAGATCAGCTTGCTATTGACTGAACGGGCACAAATTCCTACAGACATGCTCCACCATCCTCTCAGAACAGTGGCTGTCACTATGGTTGGAAACATCACAGATCAGACGTCACTGTGTGGATATGAGACGCCCAACAAGCTCAGGTTCAGGTGTCCAAATACTTTTGGTCGTACAGTATATAAAGCGCTCTCCACGCCAGATATCTTCTCCATCGCCTCCACCCTGCCTTATCCACCCCCCACACCCCGTCGCAGGGTATTCAAATTACAACAACAATTCAATAAAAATTAACTGGGCGCTCTGCCCGGGATATGAATTACACTCAGACGCAATCTGGCAACCTGGAGGGTCTCCGGGCGGAAGGAGCCGCCGGTCGATGCAGATCGCTGATTTACATTATTTAAATATCGATAAGGAGACGTTTTACTCGACCGAGGCGGGAGGAGAGAGGAGCACGGGAGGAGCGCGGGAGGAGCTGATGGAGTTACCGTCCCGAAAGATGTGGTCCGTCTGTGCTTGTGTACATCATACAGAGGCCTAAAAGCATCCCAGACGAGCACGCTGCTGCTCTTAGATATTAATAACAGCCTTTCACACACACACACACACACACACACACACACACACTTATGCTTACATATACGCTTACACTTACACACACGCTTACACACACACACTTACACTTATGCTTAAACACAGTTACGCTTACACACACACACACACACACACACACACTCTACACACTCTTATGCTTACACACACTTACACACATGCCTACACACTAACACTAACACACATATGATAACACAGTCATACACTTTTGCTACACACACTTACACACACTTATGCTTACACACACACACACACACACACACACACACACACACACAATTTTAGTATCTCCAGTGCATGCCTTAGGACATGGTGGAGAAAACCAGAGCACCCAGACAAAACCCAAATGGACACAGGAAGAACATGCAAACTACACACAGAAAAGACCCTGGATGCCCAGCTGGGGAACCCAAGACCTTCTTGCTCCACTTACCATATAGAAGCACTTTGTAGTTCTACAATTACTGACTGTAGTCCATCTGTTTCTCTGCATGCTTTGTTACCCCCTTTCACCCTGTTCTTCAATGGTCAGGACCCCCACAGGTCCCCCACAGAGCAGGTATTATTTAGGTGGTGGATGATTCTCAGCACTGCAGTGACACTGACATGGTGGTGGTGTGTTAGTGTGTGTTGTGCTGGTATGAGTGGATCAGACACAGCAGTGCTGCTGGAGTTTTTAAATACCGTGTCCACTCACTATCCACTCTATTAGACACTCCTACCTAGTCGGTCCACCTTGTAGATGTAAAGTCAGAGATGATCGCTCATCTATTGCTGCTGTTTGAGTCGGTCATCTTCTAGACCTTCATCAGTGGTCACAGGACACTGCCCATGGGGCGCTGTTGGCTGGATATATTTGGTTGGTGGACTATTCTCAGTCCAGCAGTGACAGTGAGGTGTTTAAAAACTCCAGCAGCGCTGCTGTGTCTGATCCACTCATACCAGCACAACACACACTAACACACCACCACCATGTCAGTGTCACTGCAGTGCTGAGAATGATCCACCACCTAAATAATACCTGCTCTGTGGTGGTCCTGTGGTGGTCCTGACCATTGAAGAACAGGATGAAAGGGGGCTAACAAAGCATGTAGAGAAACAGATAGACTACAGTCAGTAATTGTAGAACTACAAAGTGCTGCTTATGGTAAGTGGAGCTGATAAAATGGACAGTGAGTGCAGAAACAAGGAGGTGGTTTTAATGTTGTGGCTGATCGGTGTATATATAATTATAGACTGCGCTGTACTGTTACCAACAAGCTAACAGAATTATTTACAATTATACATGTTTATACTAAATCTATAACATATTCTCAGTGAGCGAGAGACCTACATAAAGAGTTAGAAATACAAAGAGAGAGAGAGTGTATGAGAGAGTATAATTGAAATTGAGTATGAGAGAATATGAGAGTGTATGAGAGCGCATGAGAGCGTATGAGAGTGTATGAGAGTGTATGAGAGAGTATGAGAGAGAATATGAGAGTGTATGAGAAATTATGAGAGTGTATAAGAGTATATGAGAGTGTATGAGACAGTATGAGAGCGTATGAAAGAATATGAGAGAATGAGAGTGTATGAGAGTGTATGAGAGAGAATATGAGAGTGTATGAGAGCGTATGAGAGAATGAGATTGTATGAGAGAATATTAGAGAGAATGAGAGTGTATGAGAGAATGAGTGTATGAGAGTGTATGAGACAGTATGAGAGTGTATGAGTGTATGAGAGAACATGAGCGAATGAGAGTGTATGAGAGAGAATATGAGAGTGTATGAGAGAGAATATTAGAGTATGAGAGTGTATGAGAGAATATTAGAGAGAATGAGAGTGTATGAGAGAATGAGTTTATGAGAGTGTATGAGACAGTATGAGAGTGTATGAGTGTATGAGAGAATATGAGCAAATGAGAGTGTATGAGAGAATATTAGAGAGAATGAGAGTGTATGAGACAGTATGAGAGTGTATGAGAGAGTATGAGAGAGAATGAGAGTGCATGAGAGTGTTCCTCGTTCTGTGTAGCTATGTAGAGAAGCGAGAACTCTCAGCTTTTGTTGATCTTATCAGTGAGTCAGGGACGAGGCGAACCGTATCTCACCTCACACAGCACACGGCAAACACACAGCGCTGGGGGGAGTGTGTGTGTGTGTGTGTGTGTGTGTGTGTGTGTTTCAGCATGGGGGTTTCTGACCTCCAGGCCAGTTCAACCCTAATTTCCATGCCGGGGCGTTTCCCATGAGTCCGTCGGGTCACGATCAGTGAGATCAGCGGGTGACAGTCCTGGACAGATGCCTGCCGCCGGCCTCGAGTGATCGAGCACTAAACGACCAGCGGCAAATATTCGGAGGGCAGGAGTTTAAGCAAGCTCGGGATGCCAGAGTGGAGATAAGGTGGCACCTCGGGTCCAGGTTTGGTTAATAGGTGACCAGAAACGACAGGCTTTTAATTATTGTGAGAGGAACTATGTGGACACCTGAGCATGAGAACGCTGAACCTCCTGTTCCAAACCCGAACAGCATTTACGAGCTCAGGCAGTGATGGTGGACTGATGTTCACCTGCAGTGGACGTTCCAATTCAAGCTTTTTTGAGGTGTGAAGTAAGGTTGAGTTCAGGATGACCTTTCAGTAATTTTAGGAGTATGTAGAGCGACATAATTATCAATTAATAATCATTAAGGAAGAGCTTTTGCACCATAGGGTGCACCCAGGGCATTAGTAGATCATTGGATAAAGCACTAGATCCTATTGGGCCCCTGAGTCCTTAACTAAAGGCCCTTAACTCAATTTCTTGCATAATACATTTATGCAATGGCCCACAGCAAGAAGTCCTTTCTGTGTGGAGTTTGCATGTTCTCCTTGAGTCAGTGTGGGTTTTCCTCCTGGTGCTCCGGTTTCCTCCCACAGTCCAAAGACATGCAGTCAAGATTTTTTTTTTAGCATTTCGCCCAATGATTCAGACCCACAGCGACCCTGACCAGGATAAAGAGGTGGTAAAACAGACAATGATCGAATGAATGAATATTTAGTCTTTGTAATCCTGTTCTTTGGTCACCTTAGAGTAAGAAGGTCCTGAATTCGATTCCCAGGTGGAGCGGTCCGGGTCCTTTCTGTGTGGAGTTTGCATGTTCTCCCTGTGTTCCCGTGTTTGTGTGGGTTTCCTCTGGGTGCTCCGGTTTCCGCCCACAGTCCAAACACATGCGGTCAGGTTAATTGGAAATACGATAAACTGTGATGAACTGGCAACCTGTCCAACCTGCCTTCCTGCCCAGTGAATTGGACCCACCGTGACCCTGACCAGGGTAAAGAGGTGGTAAAACAGACAATGATCAAATGAATAAATATTTAGTAATCTGTGATCCTGCTCTTCGGTCGTCTCACAGCATGAAGGTCCTGAGTTCGATTCCCAGATGGGTTCTTTCTGTGTGGAGTTTGCATGTTCTCCCCGTGTTCCTGTGTCCATGTGGGTTTCCTCCTGGTGCTCCGGTTTCCTCCCACAGTTCAAAGACGTGCAGTCAGGTTAACTGGAGATACAAAAGTCCCCCCTAGGTGTGCCCTGTGATGGACTGGTGACCTGTCCATGGTGTGTCCTGCCTTCCTGCCCAGTGAATCGGACCCACCGCGACCCTGACCAGGGTAAAGAGGTGATAAAACAGACAACGAATGATTGAATGAATAAATATTTTGTCTTTAAAATT
Source organism: Trichomycterus rosablanca (assembly GCF_030014385.1). Taxonomy (NCBI): domain Eukaryota; kingdom Metazoa; phylum Chordata; class Actinopteri; order Siluriformes; family Trichomycteridae; genus Trichomycterus; species Trichomycterus rosablanca. The sequence continues at coordinate 3,415,328 of NC_085998.1, forward strand.
CTGTTCATGGGTAGCACTGTCGCCTCACAGCAAGAAGGTCCTGGGTTCAATTCCCAGGTGGAGCGGTCAGAGTTCTAGCTGTGTGAAATTTGCATGTTCTCCCTTCATCTGTGTGGGTTTCCTCCGGGTGCTCTGGTTTCCTCCCACAGTCCAAACACAGGGTAATTGGAGATACTAAAGACCCCCTACGTATGAGTGTGTGTGATTCACTGTGACCCTGACCAGGGTAAAGAGGTGGTAAAACAGACAACGAATGAATAAATGAATGAATTCTGTGCATCAAATTTAACGTCGTCTGTTTTCACGATCATTTTTCCTACTGTCGCAACTTTTTTGGAACTCTATCTAACATTAGAAGCCGAATCTGTTTGATTTAGTCTTTCTTCCCCTTTAAAGATTTGGAGGACGCGCCGAGTCGCCCCCCCCCAGATTTTGTTTGATCTGCCGTATTTACCCACAACATCTTTGAAACCCTTCAGCCATTAGCAGCGCAACTTTCTCATCAGGAACAAAAGGCCGACAAGGACGTCTAAAAGTCCATTTTCCTCTCATCTCTCCTTCTTAGCCTTTCTCCTTTAATAACACACACACACACACACACACACACACACGTCTCAATGGTCGGAGGCCAGCGTCAAAGCCCACGTCGTGGACTGGAGAGCCCTTCAGGCCGCTCCATCTAAATAGAGTCGGTCGTGAATGGAGTCTTGGCGCTGGTCTTTTCTTCCTCCGAGCGCTTTTAGAGCATCGACTGGCTCTGAAGACGCGCCTTAAAAGCCCGAAGACTCTGTTGGACACAGAGAGGGGAAGTTGAAAGAGCGTTTGAGACACGGAGAGGGGTAGAGCGCGCGGAGGAGCGTTTTTAAAAGGGAAAAGAGGGGAACGCGGCGCGCCGTGTCGAAAAAGCGTCCGGAAACAAAAGCAGACCCGATGAGAGGGTGAGAAAGTTGAAACGGCGTTCGAAGACGGATTCAAAGCGAGCTAATGGATCTTAGAAGGGCGAGATGAAGACGAGAGCACCCCGCTCCTCTGCTTTACGCCTCAGATCGTCTGTTTTGTGCTCAGCATTAGCGGCTCTTTGAGGAAAATTATCGAACGTTTGCTCAGTGGCTTTGAGAATAAAGACGCTACCGAAGCAAATTCATGCAAACAAACAGGTGTGTAAAGCAGAACACGGGTCCAGAACCAGAACTTTACCTGAGTATCCTAAAGCTCCTGGGTTTGAATCCCAGCTCTGTGCTATCACCCGGTCGGGCACCAACACAGGCACGTTGACTGTGTGTCTGTATGTCTGTAGTGGAAGGACAGCGGCTGAAAATGGGTTCCTTGTCAGTGGTGTAAGGGTGGTCTCTGCTGGACGATTAAGGTGCCTGCACGGGGACTAGCAGGTGAAAAGAAGCGATCCACAGTAGCGCACGTGACCGGAAGGGAGGGGTTGGGGGTGGGTGACGACCTGGGGCCATCCTTAATCGACGACCTCAACCCACTCTTCCATACAATATTTATATATTTGGCATTTAGGAGACGCTTTTATCCAAAGTGACTTTCAGTACTGTGACAGTACACTGTCTGAGCAATTGAGGGTTAAGGGCCTTGCTCAAGGGCCCAAAAGTGGCAACCTGGCAGTGGTGGGGCTTTAACCAGCAACCTTTTGATTACTAGTCCAGTTGTACACAGGCACATTGACTGTGTGTCTGTAAGTCTGTAGTGAGAAGGGCAGTGGCTGAAACTGGGTTCCTTGTCAGTGGTGTAAGGGCGGCCTCTGCTGGCCAGTTTGGGGATTTGTAAGATCCTGCCCATAGCAGGTGAAAAGAAGCGATCCACAGTGGGGCACATGTCCGAAAGGGAGGGGTTGGGGGTGGGCGACGACCTCTGCCCTCCTTGATCGACGACCTTGGCCCACTCTTCCATACAATATTTATATATTTATATATTTGGCATTTATCAGACGCTTTTATCCAAATAGACTTTCAGTACTGTGACAGTACACTGTCTGAGCAATTGAGGGTTAAGGGCCTTGCTCAAGGGCCCAAAAGTGGCAACCTGGCAGTGGTGGGGCTTAAACCAGCAACCTTTTGATTACTAGTCCAGTACCTTTACCACTAAGCTACAACTGCCCAATAATTATTGCACCAAGAAAGTCACCGGTCAGCGACGGGTTCATACAGAGAGTCTCAGCACGTACGGAGAACCTCTCTACTCACAACACACGACCAACAGTGTCTGCCGAGCGCCCGGTCAGGTCGATAGTACCACTGAATCATGATAATTAAGCCTGTGGTGTTGTCTTTTAAATTTACATTTACATATACGACATTGAGCAAACGCTCGACTGTCAGTGCTGTTATAACAAAGTGGAAGCGATTGGGAACGACAGCAACTCAGTCACCAAGTGTTACCACGTAAAATGACAGGGCGGGTCAGCGGATGCTGAGGAACATAGTGCGCAGAGGTCACCAACTTTCTGCAGAGTCGATCACTACAGACCTCCAAACTTCATGTGGCCTTCAGATGAGCTCAGGAACAGTGTGTAGAGCTTCATGGAACGGGTTTCCATGGCCGAGCAGCTGCATCCAAGCCTTACATCACCGAGCACAATGCAAAGCGTCGGATGCAGTGGTGTAAAGCACACCACCACTGGACTCTAGAGCAGTGGAGACGTGTTCTCTGGAGCGACGAATCACGCTTCACCGTCTGGCGATCCGATGGACGAGTCTGGGTTTGGCGGTTGCCAGGAGAACGGTACCTGTCTGACTGTATTGTGCCGAGTGTAAAGTGTGGTGGAGGGGGGATTATGGTGTGGGGGTGTTTTTCAGGAGTTGGGCTCGGCCCCTCAGTTCCAGTGAAAGGAACTCTTAATGCTTCAGCATACCAAGAGATTCTGGACAATTTATGCTCCCAACTTCCAACATGTTCCAACATGACTGCGGATAAATAAACGATAAACAGGCACCCTGTCCTGTCCGAGAAGTTCCTGCCTGGAACCCTGTGTTTCCCAATGGAACCCTGACCAGGAAAACGGGGATGAAATAAAACGTTTAAAACATTTTCTCCTTACAGGAAATCCACTTTGTTGGGATCATTACAAAATTTAATTTCCAAAAGGATGAGGATGCTACAGGAAAGGGAACTGAAAGGAAAAGTGAAGTTTTTTATAAGCAGACGTGTTCATTTCATTTAAAAACACACAATCTGCAGAAAGCAGCTTTCTAATTCAGTAAAATAACATTATTGTGGACAGAAAACGCTCAGTTCAGATGATTTTCTCTTTCTTCATTTTCCTTTTCTCCCTTATTGCATCAGAGATACGTACTGGGCTTTTGTTTATTGATCAGAAATGGCCTCGGCAAATAATGTTTCAAAATCCTAAAAGCTAATGCACAAAAAGCCTGAAAAAAAATCAATTCTTCTCCCTCTAAAGCGCACAAATATCACGAAAAAACACCTCAAATCAAAGGTAATATATACGTTTTCCTGTAGAACCTCTGTTTTTTTTTCTTCTTTCCTATAACCGAGTTCAACAGAACATCAAACGCCAGCGTTTTAGCGCCAGAACACGATCAGGCCAAGTTTAAAGTTTAGCAATATTAGATTTATCATGATGGAGCCATTAGGTTCAAGTCTAAAGGGAAGGGGGTGTAGGTGTGGGACATCACGTCCAAAAGCGATTAGAGTCGGATGAACACCACAAGGTGAGGTCATCCGGAGAAAAGAGAGAGGAGAAAAAACATGCGTTTTGGAGACGAGGACCGAAAGACGGGGCATCGTGGAGGTTTTGGAACACACAGCCGCCCGCATCGCTGAGACACCGATAAATACCCACAAATTTCTGCCACTCTTCCAAACGTTCCAAACAATTCCAAACATTTTATTCCCGTTCCTGTTCCTAATAGTATTGTATTTAACTTAAAATAACATGTGAGCACAGATTAAAACGTTCATTACCGATTTAGTTTGGCTCTTTTTATTTAAAATAATTCATTTATTTATATATTTATGTTTAAGTAGGCATCTCATCCTGACCAGGGTTACAGGGTCCAAATCCAGTATGTTTTATCAAAGGATATGTTTATTTTATCTTAGGATCAAATACTGGTCCTACAGCTCCTAAATAAGTCCTGATCTGTATTTAGTCCTGATCTGCGTTTGGTCCAGTCCTCTGCCATCCCTGCACAGACACACTCACGTCTGTATGTAGATGTTAGACCGGTTGATAGCACCATGGATTAATACTTTATACAAATAAAGATGTGTATGAAATGTATTTGGTATAAGGAAACATTTTACATAAAAATATAAAATAATTGAACAATAATTTATACCAAAAATGGTGTGTGTGACAAGTGAAGTGTATGGAAGGTGGTGTGTATTATGGGTGGTGTGTGTGGAAGGTGGTGTGTATGAAGGGTAGACTGTGTAAGATGGTGTGTGAGGAGTGAAGTGTGTAAGATAGATAAGATAAGATAAGATAAGATAAGATAAGATAAGATAAGATAAGATAAGACTTTATTGATCCCCTTAGGGAAATTAACTTGTTACAGCAGTATGAAGACAAGAATACAAGAAATACAACTAAGTAAAAAATATTGCACACATAGTGTGTAGTTATTTACTCTATAAAATATCTAAAAAATAATATATACATAAAAAATATGCAAAATATATTAAGTTATTGCACTTATTGTGAATAGGTTACATATTGCACTTGTTATTACACCCAACATGAAAGATTAGGAATGAGTGATATTATTATATATTATTATTGTTGTAAGCTCTGATGATTGCGGGAATAAAGGACCTGCGGTAGAGCTCCTTCTTACACAGGGGGTGGAGGAGTCTGGTACTGAAGGAGCTTGTTAGGTCTCCTACAGACTCATGTAGTGGATGTGTGGTGATGTCCAGGATGGAAGACAGCTTGGCTATCATCCTCCTTTCTCCCACCTCCTCTACAGGTTTGAGAGGACAGTTCAAGACAGAGCTCGCTTTCTTGATCAGCTTGTTCAGTCTTTTTCCGTCTCTCTCCCATATTGCCCCACCCCAGCACACCACTCCGTAGAAGATGGCTGATGCTACCACAGTGTCATAAAAGGATCTTAGCAGTGGTCGGCACACTCCAAAAGACCTCAGTCTCCTCAGAAGGTGGAGGCAACTTTGGCCCTTTCTATATAGGGCATCCGAGTTGCTAGACCAGTCCAGTTTATTATTGAGGTGAACACCCAAGTATTTGTACTCCTTCACCATCTCAATGTCCAAACCCTGAATGCTCACAGGTGTGGTGTGATGCTACTTTTTCCTGAAGTCGATCACAAGTTCTTTAGTTTTGCTGGTGTTAATATGAAGCACATTCAGTTCACACCAGGTAACAAAGTCCTTGATGATACTCCTGTAATCCTGTTCATTCCCGTCAGATAAACATCCAACAATGGCCGTGTCATCCGAGAACTTTTGCAGGAAACAGTCTTGTGTGTTATGTTGAAAGTCTGAGGTGTATACGGAAAAAAGAAATGGAGAGAGGTACTGCTAACCACTACGTTGGACACACAGTCCTGAAGCCTCACGTACTGTGGTCTGTTGGAGAGGTAATCAATCGTCCACGCAATGAGGTGACGGTCAACTCCAGCTACCTCCAGCTTCTTTCCAAGTAGTGATGGTTGTAGCATGTTGAAAGCACTGGAGAAGTCGAAAAACATGACCCTCACAGTGTTCCCAGGGGTGTCGAGGTGTGAGAGGGATCTGTGTAACAGGTGGATGACTGCGTCCTCTACACCAATGCCAGTTTTGTAGGCAAACTGTGAAGTGTGTAAGGTGGTGTGTATGAGGGGTGAAGTGTGTAAGATGGTGTGTATGAAGGGTGAAGTGTGTAAGATGGTGTGTATGAGGGGTGAAGTGTGTAAGATGTGTGTATGAGGGGTGAAGTGTGTAAGATGGTGTGTGAGGGGTGAAGTGTGTAAGATGGTGTGTATGAAGGGTGAAGTGTGTAAGATGGTGTGTATGAGGGGTGAAGTGTGTAAGATGGTGTGTGAGGGGTGAAGTGTGTAAGATGGTGTGTATGAGGATGGAAGTGTGAAAGACGGTGTGTATGAGGGGTGAAGTGTGTAAGATGGTGTGTATGAAGGGTGAAGTGTGTAAGATGGTGTGTATTAAGGGTGAAGTGTGTAAGATGGTGTGTATGAAGGGTGAAGTGTGTAAGATGGTGTGTATGAGGGGTGAAGTGTGTAAGATGGTGTGTATGAAGGGTGAAGTGTGTAAGATGGTGTGTATGAAGGGTGAAATGTGTAAGATGGTGTGTATGAGGGGTGAAGTGTGTAAGATGGTGTATGAGGGGTGAAGTGTTTAAGATGGTGTGTATGAGGGGTGAAGTGTGTAAGATGGTGTGTATGAAGGGTGAAATGTGTAAGATGGTGTGTATGAAGGGTGAAGTGTGTAAGATGGTGTGTGAGGGGTTAAGTGTGTAAGAAAGTGTGTATGAGGAGTGAAGTGTGTAAGATGGTGTGTGAGGGGTGAAGTGTGTAAGAAAGTGTGTATGAGGAGTGAAGTGTGTAAGATGGTGTGTATGAAGGGTGAAGTGTGTAAGATGGTGTGTGAGGGGTGAAGTGTGTAAGAAAGTGTGTATGCATGTTTTGACACTCAGTGAGAGAGATAAACAAAAACAATAAAACCCTTGGTGTGTGTGTGTGTGTGAAAGAGAGAGAGAGAGAGTGTGTGTGTGTGTGTGTGTGTGAAAGAGAGAGAGAGTGTGTGTGTGTGTGTGTGTGTGTGTGATGAAGTGTATCGATCTATTGGTTTTGCTTTCCGCGAGACCAGAGTCAGCCGCCGGTTTGACCTTGTGATCCAGTTTTCTGGACCTGCTGACACAGAGTGTGTGTGTGTGTTTGACAGAGAGAGTGTGTGTGTGTGTGTTTGACACAGAGAGTGTGTGTGTGTGTGTTTGACACAGAGAGAGTGTGTGTGTGTGTTTGACAGAAAGTGTGTGTGTGTGTGTGTGTGTTTGACAGAAAGTGTGTGTGTGTGTGTTTTTGACAGAAAGTGAGAAGATTCTAAAGAGAAGTCATGTCTCTATGAGCTCCCAGATTTCTTTGTTTTTTTTGTTTTGAAATGAGAGAAAATCTGAACCAATCTTAGAAATCCACTTGGATAAAGTGATTTTAAGTAGAAAGTTTAACAATCGGGACAAAAATCGACAAAAATCTGTGAGATATTGGAAGATATCAAGTCGACTACAAGAGACTTCACATCCAGACAGAGCAGAGCAGCAGAGTAGGAGAGAAATCACTATAGGAGAAATAACTGCAATCAGAGGAACGTTCATGTCTTTCGGGATCATCACAAACATCTGCAGCACTGTGAGTGATACATTTTTAAAAAGATTGGAGCACAAGAAAGAAAGAAAAATCCATTATTTAAGTCATTAAAACTGCAGGATAAGCTAAAGTCTAAAGCTAAAGTGACAGTTGGCAGCTGACATTTGAAATTTGAAATTCCGAAACGCCAAATATACACATGAGCTCTTCAGAATGAGCCAATCAGAACTGTCACCTATCCCCCCCTGCCCTGTGGAGTGTGTAGCTCCACTCTGCAGTCCAGTCCAGTACTGCCCAGTCATTTATCCTCCCGAACTGAAGAGTGAAACTGCCAAAAAACAGTTTAAGCAAAAGCTCCTGAAGGAAAAGCCAGAAACTCTGTTTGCAGATCTTTGTAAAACTGGTGAAGCCAGCAATCTCATCTTCTATTCAGACTACCCAAGCTCATGGCATAAAGCTCTAATCTCCTGCTACTCATCTGTGAAAAAAGAGGGGATCTGTATCGGATGGAAAGTGAAAATAAAAGACCCTAATGACACTGAGACGGTTATGACCACAGTCAACATATACAAAAACGGAACTGTCATGATACAGGGAAACTTGAGTGAATTTCAGGGCTCATTTAGTAATCTTAGAGAAATTGCAGAGCAAGAAAAGTTAAATGAAAACACTCTGCAGAAAGAAGACCGTGCCCCCCTATACAGTACCACAACAGAGCCCACAGAGCCTCCTGCTCAGGAGCAGAAGAACCAACATGCTTCACTCTACACCTCCATTAACTTGATGAAGGAGCACTTCACACTACTGGAGGTAGAGTTAGTACAGCTTCGAGAGATGGTCCTAAAGCAGCAGCCATTTGAACAACCAAAGAAAGACAAGGAGAACTATCTAAAAGAGCTGGCAGCACTGAGAGAGCAGGTGAGAGAACTACAAAGGGACAGAGAGAAAGACAGAGACAACCACAAGAAGGAGATGTCTACACTAAGAGAGGAGTTGAGACAGAGAGACAACATAGTACAGAGTCTGAGAGAAAAGCTACTCTCCTTTAGTCAGCACCAGACTCCTCTGACAGAGAACTCCACCCAGCTTCAGCACTCACATCTAACCCCCACCAGCTCTCAAGAGCTTTCTCCAACTCCAACCACCAGCCCACAACAGCCTCCTCCAACTCCAACCACCAGCCCACAACAGCCTCCTCCAACTCCAACCACTAACTCTCAACAACCTCCTGTCAGCCAACAAGAACATCTAGAGCCCAACATCCAGGATACAAAGAGAGAAAGGAGAATTCCAGATGAGTATGACATTGTCTTGTTAATTGACTCAAATGGGAAATTCATCAATGAGAAAAAACTTTTCCCCAGACACAGAGTGGTTAAGCTCTGGTGCCCAACTACTCAAAAAGCACTGGAGCTACTCACAGAGGCAAAACTAGGATCACCAAGCCACATCATAATCCACACTGGGACAAATGACCTCAGGGCTCAACAAGAGAGAGTGGCTTCATCCCTGAGAGCAGTAATAGAGAAGGCCAGCAATACCTTCACTAATTCAAAGATCATCGTCTCCACCCTGCTGCCTCGCAAAGATTTTCATCCCTACACAATTCAGAAGATCAACACCAGTATCTCCAGGGAATGTGCTCTCCGGCCAAACACTCACCTCGCCCATCACCCGACTCTAGATACTACCTGCCTCTATGACCACGTCCATCTATTCAAAGAGGTAGTTCCTGTTTTTGCAAAAACACTAAAAGACATCACACTGGCCCGCAACTTCAGCACCTTCCAACACAATGCTGGACGAAATCCAAACAACCCACCACCACCAAAACGCACCCCAAGACCTACAGAAGGAGCATCTCCACAAGCCCGCCATCTAATGCGGCAGTACCACATTCCTCATTATCTTCCACAGCCAGGCAGGACGAAGAGACACCATGGGAACACCGGTCCTCCACCAACACCAGCACCAACAGTCACCATGGATACTCACAGTGCATCCTTCTCCCAGGACCCAGCATCAATTGCTCAGAAACTCCAGACCCAGCCTGGAACACTGACCTATGCTCAGGTTGTCAGCAGAGGGGCAAATCCTAATGTGTCTGAACTCAGAGACATACAGCAGATTCTCAGTCACATCTGCACACGTCTGATGGAACATGGTCTGTGATGAGGTAGAGAATCATACAGGCAATGTACATAGATTGACAGATATATTGCCAATGAAGTATGATGAAGGGGAAAAAAAAAAAAAAGTGCATAACTAATAATTGTATATAACATATATATAATGATTAATCATTTCAAGATTTCTCTCATTTCCAGATTTAAATGACATACATTTTAGTTCAAACAGAATGGCATCATTTCGCATTTCACTTTGGAACATTCAAGGTTTAAACTCTTCTCTGTTTAGTTTAAAAAGCAAAAACCCTGAATTTGTTAATCAGATTAGAGATATTGACATTTTAATATTACAAGAGACATGGTGTAAAGGAGAAGAGCCCACTGGTTGCCCCCCACACTACAGAGAATTGGTGGTCCCTTCTACCAAGTTAAAAGGAGTGACTCAGGGTAGGAACTCAGGGGGGATCCTCATATGGTTTAAATCAGAACTATCACATTTTATTGAAGTAGTAAAAAAAAGGAGAAAACTATTTGTGGATAAAAATCAACAAACAGACCATTTCAACACCTCAGGACTTATTTATTTGTGCAGTATATATTCCCCCAACAGAATCCCCTTATTTCAAGGAAGAAACCTTCCCAAATTTAGAAAAAGAAATTAGTCATTTTCAAACACAAGGCCATGTAATGATCTGCGGGGACCTAAACGCTAGAACGGGAGACCAACCAGACTTCATCAGCACACAGGGTGATCATTTCATAACAGGAGATGATGTTCATTTTCCCACTTACTCCCCCAGGGAAAACTGTGATAACTCAATAAATGCACATGGAAGAAATCTACTGCAGCTCTGTCGAAGCCTGGGTCTGTCCATTGTGAACGGACGGACGCGAGGGGACTCCTTTGGTAAGTTCACATGCAGCTCAGCTCTTGGCAACAGTACAGTAGACTACATCATAACAGACTTGGACCTGACCTTCCTGAGAGCCTTCACAGTCAAGCCACTAACTCCCCTCTCTGACCACAGCCAAATTACAGTATACCTGAACAAACCAACTGTAAATACTAATTGGCAAAAACCCAGCAAACTATATACATTTAAACAACCCCCCAGGTGGGCTCAGGACAGCGCTGAAAAATATCTTCACGCAATTAGTAGCCAGCAAATTCAGACACTTCTCGACTTTTTTCTGTCAGACACCTATCCCCAAAATACAGAAGGAGTTGACATGGCTGTGGAAAATTTAAACAGTATTTTTGACCATGCCACTCAAATATCAAAGTTGACAATTAGTAAAAGCAAACCCAAGACCACCCAAGAAAACAAATGGTTTGATCAGGACTGCAAAAACAAGAGAAAAGAGCTAAGATATACATCCAATTAGAAACATAGGGAACCACATAATCAGGACCTGCGCACAAAATACTGTGAGGCACTTAAAGAATATAAACACATACTTAAAATTAAAAAATACAAATATATACAAAGTCAAATAAATGACCTGGAGAAATCCATTAACTCAAATTCATTCTGGAACCACTGGAAATCACTAAAAAGAACACAAAAGGACGATTTAACAATTATTAATGGAGATTCATGGAAAACCCATTTAGAAAAATTATACAGTAATCCATCAATGAATGTGAAACAATTAAATATATCTGAAAAACTACAAACATTTGAAACAATACTAAAAAAGGACAAACTAAAAAAACTGCAATCCAGGAAAGCCTGTGGCGCAGATGGTATTTTAAATGAAATGTTACAAAACACAAGCTATAAATTCAAATTGGCTATTCTAAAACTATTCAATTTTATTTTAAATGTTGGTCACTTCCCAAGAGTCTGGAATGAAGGACTCATAACTCCTATTTTTAAATCTGGCGACAAATTTGATCCAAACAATTACAGAGCAATTAGAACACCAGAGTTACGCAATTTCTAACAGATCATCATGTTCTAAACAAAACTCAGATTGGCTTTTTACAAAATCACAGAACATCAGACCACATTTTCACTCTCCACACACTCATTAATAAATATGTAAACCAAAATAAGAGCAAAATCTTTACCTGCTTTGTGGATTTTCATAAAGCTTTTGATTCAATTTGGCATAATGGATTATTTTATAAACTTATTGAGAATGGTGTGGGGGGGGGTAAAATGTATGACGTCATAAAATCAATGTATTCACAGAGCAAATGTGCAGTAAAAATCGGAATGCTTAGAACTGATTTCTTTCACCAGTCACGAGGAGTAAGACGAGGCTGTAGCCTGAGCCCCACTCTGTTTAATTTATATATTAATGAATTTGCTGAAAAACTGGATCAATCCAGTAACATACCTGGTCTCACTTTAGGTGACACCAGCATTAAATGTCTCCTCTATGCAGATGACCTCGTCTTACTGTCACCTACAAGAGAGGGACTAAAACTAAGTCTAGAACTGTTGGAGAACTTCTGTGAGACATGGGCTTTGAAAATAAACCACCAAAAAACCAAAATTATGGTCTTCCAAAAAAGGTGTAAAAGTCAGGGGAATTATATTTTTACAATTAATAACACACAAATAGAACATACAAAAGCATACACTTATTTGGGCATAACAATAAGCTCCACTGGAAGTTTTGGCTTGGCTGTGAAGGAACTTAAAGAAAAAGCAAGGAGAGCTCTTTTTGCCATTAAGAAATCAATTCAGTTTGAAATACCCATTACAATTTGGCTTAAAATATTTAAATCTGTAATCGAACCCATTGCACTGTATGGTAGCGAGGTGTGGTGGCCCCTAACCCAAAATGATTTTTCTAACTGGGACAAGCACCCAATTGAAACTGCACACAGAGTTCTGCAGAAATCTTCTCAGTGTGCAGAGGAAGACCCCCAACACGGCCTGCAGGGCAGAATTGGGACAATACCCACTAATATTCTGCATTCAGAAAAGAGCTCTAAACTTCTGGAAACATATAAAATCCAGTGACCCCCACTCACTCCATTATAAAGCGCTGACATGCCAAGAGCTGAACATGGAAAGGAGTCCCCTAACCCAGCTGGTCCTGAGTCTCAGTGACCTAAAACACACTAACATCACACACACCAATCAGCCTCACCACACACTCACCCAAAACATTAGACCCAACCAAATTATAACCAAACAAAAAGAAAATTACATTAAATACTGGACTGAGACAATTCAACAACAACACAGACTCCAGTGCTACTCAGCCCTGAACCGAGATTACTCTCTGGCGGCTTACCTGACAGAAATGAAAGAGAAAAAACTGAGGAAGGTTTTGACGATGTACAGACTCAGTGAGCACAGCCTGGCCATCGAAACCGGGCGGCGCAGACAGAGCTGGACACCCAGAGAGGCCAGGCTGTGCTCTCACTGTGAGCTGGCAGTGGTGGAGACAGAGCTGCACTTCCTAACAGAGTGCCCCAAGTACAGCTCTATCAGGAGTCTGTACTATGGGAAGATCAGCAGCATCTCCCCTGAGTTCCTACACTGCAGTAACACACACAAACTGCCCTACATACTGGGAGAGAAGAGAGGACTGATCACACACGCTGCACAATTTGTAGCAGCGTGTCACAATCTGAGGGACAACCAGTGAGGCCGAGCACAAATTATTATTGATTTTTACTGATATTACATGGTTTTTATTTTTATTTATTTTATTAATTTTTCTTTGACCTTCTTTATTGATCACTAATAATCCTGTAAATAACTTTAATTCTAGAGTTGTATTTTTAATCTGTTTTATTAGTTATTTTTTTATTATTATTGTTTTTATATATATGTATCTTATTTTCTCATTTCTATTTACTGTTTATTGTTTACCGCTTTGGCAATAGTGTATCTAATTACATTCATGCCAATAAAGCACCACTGAACTGAACTGAACTGAGAGAGAGAGAGTGTGTGTGTGTGTGTTTGACAGAGAGAGAGTGTGTGTGTGTGTGTTTGACAGAGAGAGAGTGTGTGTGTGTTTTTGACAGAGAGAGAGAGAGTTTGTGTGTATGTGTGTGTGTTTGACAGAGAGAGAGTGTATGTGTGTGTGTTTGACAGAGAGAGAGTGTGTGTGTGTGTTTGACAGAGAGAGAGTGTATGTGTGTGTGTTTGACAGAGAGAGAGTGTATGTGTGTGTTTGACAGAGAGAGTGTATGTGTGTGTGTTTGACAGAGAGAGAGAGTGTATGTGTGTGTTTGACAGAGAGAGAGTGTATGTGTGTGTGTTTGACAGAGAGAGAGTGTATGTGTGTGTGTTTGACAGAGAGAGTGTGTGTGTGTGTGTTTGACAGAGAGAGAGTGTGTGTGTGTTTTTGACAGAGAGAGAGAGAGTTTGTGTGTATGTGTGTGTGTTTGACAGAGAGAGAGTGTATGTGTGTGTGTTTGACAGAGAGAGAGTGTGTGTGTGTGTTTGACAGAGAGAGAGTGTATGTGTGTGTGTTTGACAGAGAGAGAGAGTGTATGTGTGTGTTTGTCTTGTACATAGAGAGTGTGTATGTGCCCTGCTCGTGTCTGAGACAGAGAGAGTGTATGCCTCGTCGTCGTTTGACAGAGAGAGAGTGTACCTCGTGCTCGTGTTTGACAGAGAGAGAGTGTATGTGCCTCGTGTCTCTAGACAGAGAGAGAGAGTGTCCTGTGCTCGTGCTATGACAGAGAGAGAGATCCCGTACTGTGTGTGTGTTGACAGAGAGAGAGTGATGTGTCGTGTGTTTGACAGAGAGAGAGTGTATGTGTGTGTGTTTGACAGAGAGAGAGATGTGTGTGTGTGTTTGACAGAGAGAGAGAGTGTGTGTGTGTGTTTGACCAGAGAGAGAGTGTATGTGTGTGTGTTTGACAGAGAGGAGTGTATGTGTGTGTGTTTGACAGAGAGAATGTGTGTGTGTTTGACCAGAGAGAGTGTAGTGTGTGTGATAGAGAGTGCCACGAGAGAGATGTATTGAGTGCGTGTGTTTGACAGAGAGAGTGTATGTGTGTGGTTTGACAGAGATATGATTGACAAGAGTGTGTGTGTGTGTATGACAGAGAGAGAGTGTGTGTGTGTGTGTTTGACAGAGAGAGAGTGTATGTGTGTGTGTTTGACAGAGAGAGAGTGTATGTGTGTGTGTTTGACAGAGAGAGAGTGTATGTGTGTGTTTGACAGAGAGAGAGTGTATGTGTGTGTGTTTGACAGAGAGAGAGAGTGTATGTGTGTGTTTGACAGAGAGAGAGTGTATGTGTGTGTGTTTGACAGAGAGAGAGTGTATGTGTGTGTGTTTGACAGAGAGAGAGTGTGTGTGTGTGTTTGACAGAGAGAGTGTATGTGTGTGTGTTTGACAGAGAGAGAGAGTGTGTGTGTGTGTTTGACAGAGAGAGAGTGTATGTGTGTGTGTTTGACAGAGTGTATGTGTGTGTGTTTGACAGAGAGAGAGTGTGTGTGTGTGTTTGACAGAGAGTGTATGTGTGTGTGTTTGACAGAGAGAGAGTGTATGTGTGTGTGTTTGACAGAGAGAGTGTATGTGTGTGTTTGACAGAGAGTGTGTGTGTGTGTTTGACAGAGAGTGTGTGTGTGTGTGTGTGTTTGACAGAGAGAGAGTGTATGTGTGTGTGTTTGACAGAGAGAGAGTGTATGTGTGTGTGTTTGACAGAGAGAGAGTGTGTGTGTGTGTTTGACAGAGAGAGAGTGTATGTGTGTGTGTTTGACAGAGAGAGTGTGTATGTGTGTGTTTGACAGAGAGAGAGTGTATGTGTGTGTGTTTGACAGAGAGAGAGTGTATGTGTGTGTGTTTGACAGAGAGAGAGTGTATGTGTGTGTGTTTGACAGAGAGAGAGTGTATGTGTGTGTGTTTGACAGAGAGAGAGTGTATGTGTGTGTTTGACAGAGAGAGAGTGTATGTGTGTGTGTTTGACAGAGAGAGAGTGTATGTGTGTGTGTTTGACAGAGAGAGAGTGTATGTGTGTGTGTTTGACAGAGAGAGAGTGTATGTGTGTGTTTGACAGAGAGCCAGATCTCAGGGAACCAAACACACATATAAATTAGGACACCATGAAATTGAGCACACTAAAGATTATACTTACCTCGGACTAAACATCAGTTCCACAGGAAACTTTAACCCGGCAGTAAATGAACTGAGAGAAAAAGCTCGCAGGGCGTCTACACCATAAAACGTCAAACATTAGTGGAAATTCCAGTTCGAATCTGGCTTAAAATTTTTGAATCAATAATTGAACCGATTGCTCTATATGGCAGTGAAGTTTGGGGTTCGCTTACACACCATCAATTCCATAATTGGGACAAACATCCATTAGAGACCCTGCACACAGAGTTCTGTAAAAGCATCCTAAAGGTGCACAGACACACCACGAACACACACCAACACACCACTAACACACACCACTAACAATGCGTGCAGGGCAGAATTAGGCCGATTTCCACTAATTATCAACATACAGAGAAGAGCAATCAACTTCTGGAACCATCTAAATGAGAGCGACCCCCAAACTTATCATTATAAAGCCCTGAAACACCAAGAGCTGAGCAAACATACCAGTCCCCTCATCCAACTGGTCCTGAGTCACTGCACCCACACACCACTAACACACACAGATACACCAGTAACACACACAGATACACCACTAACACACACAGATACACCAGTAACACACACAGATACACCACTAACACACACAGATACACCAGTAACACACACAGATACACCAGTAACACACACAGATACACCACTAACACACACAGATACACCAGTAACACACACAGATACACCAGTAACACACACAGATACACCACTAACACACACAGATACACCACTAACACACACAGATACACCAGTAACACACACAGATACACCAGTAACACACACAGATACACCACTAACACACACAGATACACCAGTAACACACACAGATACACCAGTAACACACACAGATACACCACTAACACACACAGACACCCTAATAACACACACAAACACATTACTAACACACGCCGCCACACCACTAACACACACTAACACAATAAAGACTCAGGAACAGAAGAAATCTGCAAACCCAATTAGAATAAACCAAATTACACAAAAACTCCGAACTAAATATCTGAATTATTGGGAAACTGAAACTAAATCTCAAAGTAAAATGCAGTTATTTATTATTTGTTGTTATTTGTTGTTATTTGGCCCTAAACAGACACTACAGTGCAGCAGATTATCTGAGCGCAGTATCCGACCCTAAATTGAGAAACACCCTGACGAGGTACAGACTGAGCGCACACGACCTGGCCGTGGAGACGGGGCGACACACCCGGTCCTGGCTGCCCCGGGAGGAGAGGTCGTGTCAGCACTGCACTCTCAGTACAGTAGAGACGGAGCTGCACTTCCTCACCCGGTGTACCAAGTACCACCACGTCCGCTCCCAATTCTTCCCTAAATTTAATAACGTCATCCCCAACTTTACCTCCCTCCCAGACCCCGACAAACTGCCCCACCTACTGGGGGAGCACAGAGAGAGCTGCACACTAGCAGCACTCTATACTTACACCTGCCACCAGGTGAGGGACAGTGGGTGACCATGTCTCATACACACACACACGCACACGCACACACACACACGCACAAACTGATTGTTTTACCACCTCATTATTGTAAATATTATACTTTTTATTGTTATTATTTTGCACTGTTTTTATTAATATTTTATTCTATTCTATATTTTTTGCACATGTAACTATTCTGTATATTTTTGTTCTTTCTTATTTTTATTGTTTATATTTCTCTGTAACTTGCTTTGGCAATACGAATGTCCTTATTTGTCATGCCAATAAAGCTTCTTTTGAGTTTGAGTTGAGTTGAGTGTGTGTGTGTGTGTGTGTGTGTGTGTTTGACAGAGAGGGAGAGTGTGTGTGTGTGTGTGTGTGTGTTTTTGACAGTGTGTGTGTGTGTGTGTTTGACAGAGAGAGAGAGAGTGTGTGTGTGTGTGTGTGTGTGTGTTTTTGACAGTGTGTGTGTGTGTGTTTGACAGAGAGAGAGAGTGTGTGTGTGTGTGTGTGTGTGTGTGTTTTTGACAGTGTGTGTGTGTGTGTGTTTGACAGCGAGAGAGAGTGTGTGTGTGTGTGTGTGTGTTTTTGACAGTGTGTGTGTGTGTGTGTGTGTTTGACAGAGAGAGAGTTTGTGTGTGTGTGTGTGTGTGTGTGTGTGTGTGTTTTTAGGCAGTTATCAACACTAAAAGTTTTTGTGATTGGTTAATTCTCTAAGGTACAGAACCAGTAATCAAAAGGTTGCTGGTTCAAGCCCCACCACTGCCAGGTTGTTGGGCCCTTGAGCAAGGCCCTTCACTTTCAATTGCTTAGACTGTGTACTGTCACTGTAGGTCACTTTGAATCTGTTGGATTGATCTGGAAAGGCAGCTATGCTTGGAGGAATTATAGGTTAGAAGTAGAGGAACAATAAAGAAGCCTGAAGGACGTTCTTGATAAACAGAGGAACCAGAAGATCCAGAACCTCAGTTCCTCTGGCTGAAGCTGTGAGGAGATCAGACAGGGAGACGGGAGGAGAGACGGGGAGGAGCGTCCAGCCCGGAGTCTGCACGGGCAGACGGGGATCGATAAATCAATAGCGAGCGCTGGTTGGTCGCGGGCTGAGCGAGGGAGGGAGGCGGCCTGTCTGAAGATGGATGGATGGAGAGATAGCAGTCAGCGTGGAGGCCAGAGGTGAGCTTCATCTTCAGCTGAGAGAGCAGAGCGAGAGTGTGAGAGAGAGAGAGATGAACCTTGGCGTTTGATGAAGTGAAGACCAGCCTGAATGAAGAGCATCCAACCAAACCTTCCTGTTCTTCTCTCCGCCTGACGTCCTCTCATCCATCCTCGTTTGGAAAGTTCTCGTCTTTGTGGCTGCACCGGGATCAGGAGGTAAAAACCATGTGGTACAAATTCAACCAATCAGCACAAAGCGCGTACGACTAATCACCATCTGATGGCCTTCCATCCATCTTAGAGTCATTCATTCATTCATTTATCCGTCCGTCTGTCCATCTATTCATTCATTCATTTATTCATCCAACCATCCATCTCAGAGTCATTCATCCATCCATCCATCTCAGAGTCATTCATCCATCCATCCATCCAACCATCCATCTCAGAGTCATTCATCCATCCATCCATCTCAGAGTCATTCATCCATCCATCCATCCAACCATCCATCTCAGAGTCATTCATCCATCCATCCATCTCAGAGTCATTCATCCATCCATCCATCTCAGAGTCATTCATCCATCCATCCATCCAACCATCCATCTCAGAGTCATTCATCCATCCATCCATCTCAGAGTCATTCATCCATCCATCCATCCATCCATCCATCTCAGAGTCATTCATCCATCCATCCATCCATCTCAGAGTCATTCATCCATCCATCCATCCATCTCAGAGTCATTCATCCATCCATCCATCCATCCATCTCAGAGTCATTCATCCATCCATCCATCCATTTCAGAGTCATTCATCCATCCATCCATCCATCTCAGAGTTCTTGCTTCTGTCTTATTTCTTTATTAGCGTCATTGGTGAAAGACATTCATTCATTCATCCATCCATCCATCCAATCATTCATCCATTCATTTATTCATCAATCTGTTTATTCATCCAATCATTCATCCATTCATCAATCCATCCATCCATTCCTCCATCCATTCCTCCATCCATTCATCCATCCATCTGTCCAACCGTCCATTCATTCATCTATTCATTCATTCATCCATTCATTCATCTATTCATCTATTCATTCATTCATTCATTCATTCAATATTCCATTCATTCATTATTCCATTCATCTATTCATTTATTCATTTATCTATTTATCTATTCATTCATTCATTTATCTATTTATCTATTCATTCATTCATTTATCTATTTATCTATTCATTCCACATTCATTCATTATTCCATTCATCTATTCATCTATTCATTCATTATTCCATTCATCTATTCATTCATTATTCCATTCATCTATTCATCCATTCATTCATCCATCCATCCATTTATTCATTCATTCATTCATTCATTATTTCATCCATTCATCATCCATCCATCCATTCATTCATCCATTCATCTATTCATTCATCCATTCATTCATCATCCATCCATCTATTTATTCATTCATTTATTCATTATTTCATCCATCCATCCATTCATCCATTCATCATCCATCCATCCATTCATTCATCTATTCATTCATTTATCCATTCATTTATTCATTCATTCATTCATTCATTCATCATCCATCCATTCATCCATTCATTTATTCCTCTATTCATTCATTCATCCATTCATTCATCATCCATCCATTCATCCATTCATTTATTCCTCTATTCATTCATTCATTCATTCATTCAGTGTCTGTTTAACCATCGTTTTATCCTGGTCAGGGTCGCGGTGGGTTTGATTCATTGAGGACTCTTCCATCTTTGTCGGGTGTGTGTTTCCTGTCCGTCCTCACCGCTTCCCTCTCACCTCTCTCCCAGAATTCCCGGTATCTTTTGTTCAGCTGGACCTCCTCCTCGTTTCCTCTCTGTCTCCGTCCCTCCCGCTGGCACCACCTGGCACCGTGGCCCCTCTAAATCCCCCTCCTGCTGCCCCCATCGATCCACCACTGCTCTAGGAACAGCTGGCGCTTTCCCTCCCTCCCTCCGCTGGCAGAACCGGGCTGGCGTGTCAGTGAGGGCGTCCGATTTCATCTCGCTCTCTCCCGACTCTCTCCGATCGTCTCTTCAGATCTGATTCATTTGGCTGAGCCGACTCGGATATCTTACAGATCTACACTCAGATTCTAGAATTTCAATCCAGATTCTAAAATTCAGTCTGTTCACATCCAGAGACTCTAGATTTCTCTAATAGAATTCTACATTTGTAAACAAGAGTCCAGAAATTCTTGGACTCTGAAAGTAAATTCTAAAATGTTCAAGAGATCTGTAAAATTTTAAACCAGATTCTAAAACTCTATTACTTGTTTTTTTTTTGTTTCAGTTTGTTCACACATGGATTCAATCAAGCAGAGATTCTAGAGTCCTCTAAAGAAATTCTAGTCCCAAAATCTTTGGGCTCTGTGATTAAATTCAAGAATTTTTACCAAGACTTTTTTTTTTACCATGTTTGAGATCTGTGATTAAATTGTAGAATTTTAAAAAAGACTCCAGAATTTCTGACCTCGGCAAGAATTTTTTTAGAATTTTAAACCAGATTCTAAAACTTTATTACTTGTTGTTTTCAGTTCGTTCACATGCAGAGATTCTAGAGCCCGCTAAAGGAAATCTAGTCCAGAGATGTTTGGGCTCTGTGATTAAATTCTAGAATTTTAACCCAGACTCCAGAATTTGAACTCTGTGGCGAGATTCGAGAATTTTAAAACAGACTCTAGTTTTTTTAGAATTTGAAATCAGACTCTAGAATGTTTGATATCTGTGATTAAATTCTATTTTTGAAAAAAAAACATACTAACTCTGTAAGTAAATTCTAGAATTTTAAACCAGATTCTAAAACTCTAATATTTAATATTAAAATTTTTATTTATTTAATATTAGAATTTTAAACCAGACTCCAGAATGTTTGAGAACTGTGATTAAATTCTAAATTCTAGAATTTTGAATGAGACTCCAGAGTTTTTAAGTTTTGTGATTAAATTCTAGAATGTTTAAACTCTGTAAGAAAGTTTTTTAGAATTTTGAACCCGACTCCGGAATTATAACTCTGTTGTTAAATTCTAAAATTTTAAACCAGGCTCTAGAATTTTTTTTTAACTCTTTTATTAAACTTTAGAATTGTTTTAGACTTTTAGATTTTTTAAGCTCAGTGAGTTTCTGAACTCTATAAGTCAATTCTAGAATTTTAATCCAGACTTTAGAGTTTTTTGAGATTTGTAATTAATTTCTTTTACTAGTAGCTTCTGTTTAATGTAAAACACATAGATAAACAAAGCCAGAACCTGTTTTTTTTTTTTAAATGTTTTTAGACACTCGTGACTTGTTTGAATTGATTTCTGTAAGTACTTTCCTGGTGCAAAAGCTGTAATACAATAAAATGAAAAATACAATAAAATTTGAGCGTCTCCGACTTAACCCGACTTTAAAAATCTATAAATTTGAGCCATTTCCTGCAGTATTAATGCATTTTTCCTGCGCAGAAGCGCAGTAAGCGATGCACCTGCTCCCCGGGCCCGTGTTTAAAAGCAGGGGAATGTATGTTGTGGAATCCGATTATTGCTTATTTCATTTCTGCCTAAATTAATGCAGCCTGTGGCCGTAAAAGCGCCAGAAACCTGAAACTGGAGCTTTTGAGTGGCGATGGCGGGGGGGAGGAGGAGGGCCGGTGCTTATGGGCAGACGTACGGGCGAAAGAGACCCGAGAGTGTGTTCATTAGGCCGGGCGGAGGGAGATAACATGGCGCAGGGCCGACCCCTGCCTCCCCGTAATTAAGATGCATGACATGGAATGGAGGCCAGAGCTGCACTTTCCGGCCAAATTTAAACACGCCTTCGTTTTTCCACACTTCGCCCTTCCGCAGAGAGCTTTCAGACGGCCGGCTAGACGCTAACCGTCTGAATAATGGATTTACCGCGCGGCACGAACGTCTGAGGCCGCTACTGGCTATCAGAAGCGAATAGAAAATGACACGCAGCAGATACCTGCTAATTAATGATATATAATTAAAAAGTTAAAGTCTGTCTGATAACCTCAGGATCTCTCTACACTCCTGGGAAGAGGGCGTGTCTAAATTCTTAGCTCCCTTAAAATGCTCCAACTGAGGCACCTTAACTCCTGATAATCTGACTGAATGACGAGGATCCCAGCATTCAGTGTGGCACGACTCTTCTCACAAAGAACTACACACAAGGCGGAGGAAAAAAAATGCGGAGCAACCAACGGAGTTCTTTTCAAATATAATAAATTCTCAATGATGTTTAATCTGTATAAAAGGTGCAGGAGTGTCGTTTATTTGTAAATTGGGGCTCGTCAGGGACAGTTTAACTGTTTTTGGTACACGGAGGGAGACGTTAGCTGGCGTGCTAGCGGGTTTGAACATCCCGAGGCTAACTGTGTTAGCTTAGTAAGCTAAAAAGTAGAGCGTCTAACTAATCTGCTTTATGACTCCATGTGTTATTAGAACCCTCTCCACTGAGGCAGCTGATGAAGTAGGTAGTGAGGAGCAGGGCGGGTCACCAGGTTTTCACACAGACCCGTGTAAAAAATACAGAGGAATAAACTTGAGAGGAACCAGATTTGAATTTTGCTTTTTTATTTGATTTGATTTCAGTTAGATTTGCATGCTGTATTTCTGTTTTATTTATTTATTTCTATTTTTGTATCACTTTTTTTAATCAATTTATATTTTATTAATTAATTGATTTAAATAAATAATTAAATGTTGTTTTTTTATTTAATTTTATTTCTTTTAGTTTTGCATGCTATATTATTTATTTTATTATTTTTATTTCTATCTTAGTATCATTTTATTTTTATTTTATTTCTATTTTATTAAATAATTAATTTAAATAAATGATTATTAAACTTTTGCTTTTTATTTGATTTTATTTGTGTTAGCTTTGCATGCTGCATTTCTGCTTTATTTATTTTATTTTATTTATTTCTATCTTAGTATCACTTTATTATTTTATTTCTATTTTATTTATTAATTAATTAATTAAAATAAATAATTACATGAATTTTGCTTTATTTGATTTTGTTTGTGTTAGCTTTGCATGCTGTATTTCTGTTTTATTTATTATTATCTTCAAATCACTTTATTTATTTTCTTATTATTTAATTAATTTATTTTATTTATTTATTTATCTTGGTGAATTTTTTTTCCATAATAATTTTATTGATAAATATTTATAGATTGTGATCGCTTCACCACACGACGCATCAGCTCTAAAAAATAAAAAAATAGAAGAAAAAACGTCAATATTTTGGTTTGTGCCCCTGCAGCTTGGAGACTCCAGTCCCTCGCGGTGCTCCAGCCTCCATTTCACAACAGCAGCGACGGCGGCGGCGCTCCACGCACCTCGACAAAATGGCTCCTCGAGCTCCTGAGCTCCCTGGTTCTGAAACCGGAGAAACGTATCGACCATTAACATTTGCACACCAGAGCCATAAAGCAAACGTAATTCTGATCTCCTGCCTCATAAATATTTCCCTCCTATCGTGGCGTGTTTGGATCTCAGAGGCGATTAGCCGCTTAGCGACGGGATTTCTTTTTTAGCCGGCGTATCGATCAGAGGTATTGATTTTTAACAATTTGCACGTCGGTGCACGAGGTGGGAGAGGTGAAAGGTGAAAGTTCGTGTGGCGGAGCCGTGATTTCTTCTGTTTTCTTCCCCTCCGTGTGCCCGGACTCCTGAGCGGCGCCTTTATCAGGAGATATAATTCAGCCCTCGTCTGGGTGGCGGCTGGAATAAGTCACTGATGTGTTGCAATACAAGTCGTGCGTGGGATAATACCGAGGGTTTATCGATCTTCATACGGACCATCGCCGTCCTGCACGTCGTCCCTCCGTCTTCCTCCAGCACCGGCGCATTCATCCGTCCGTCTGACTCCGATACCGAAGTCGATATCTGATTACAGCACAAATCATCTATCAGATGAACTTAAATGCGGGAAGTCTTGGCGTACGACGGCGATACGGAATAGAACCCAGTTCTGGAAATCCCATGTCTTCATGAGGCACCCACACACACACACACACACACAACTGTG
>NC_085998.1:3449495-3534495 GCF_030014385.1 Trichomycterus rosablanca
AAGTTCCAGGGGTCTCAGAAGTTCCAGGGGTCTCAGAAGTTCCTGTTGTCTCCGAAGTTCCAGGTGTCTCAGAAGTTCCTGTTGTCTCTGAAGTTCCAGGGGTCTCAGAAGTTTCTGTTGTCTCCGAAGTTCCAGGTGTCTCAGAAGTTGCTGTTGTCTCTGAAGTTCCAGGTGTCTCAGAAGTTCCTGTTGCCTCTGAAGTTCCAGGTGTCTCAGAAGTTCCTGTTGTCTCTGAAGTTCCAGGTGTCTCCGAAGTTCCTGGTGTTCCTGGAGTTCCTGGTGTTTCAGATGTTTCCAGTGAATCTGGTGTCTCGGCCAGAACTAGATTAAACAGATTCATTAATAAAGATTCTGTTACCTTTTTGAATGAAGCCACACGTGCTCCGCCTACTTTGTGTATGGGGTAGAATTTTGGTTACCCCCCCCCCCCCCCCACACCAAAAATGTAATGTAGCTGGAGGAATGTATACAGGCCATCATTGCTGATTTGAGTGTTTAATGGGTTCTGTTGTGTTCTGTACGGTTCTCCACATTTCCATCGTGTTTATAATAATCAGGACGATTAAATATTGACCAGAACAAGCTCCCACAGTCCTGTTCCATCAGCCGGACTCTGTGGCTCCGTGCTCTTTCTGTAGGATTTAATTACATTTCTGTCGGCCACGGCGGGAACGCTGAAGGTCTTTAATCACCGGGAGGGAGGGACACGCCTTTAAACGGGGCTCAGACGGGACGCCTGTCGATGGCCGGGTCGATTTACGGCCCGAACAGTGACAGTGGGCCGATCTCATCTCCATTAGGTCAGTCGTGACTTCAGCGAGCTGTTTAAGAGCGCCGTCGATAGTCATTGTGCAATTAAGTGGCTTTATTGACACTCTATTAAATTAAGGGACGGCTTATAAACTACCAGCCCTAATCATCCCCCAACAGACCAGCACCTCCAACCCGAGCTCCTGCGCTACAGAGACGCAGCGCGACTGTTTAATCAGAGTGACACGTGAACAACAGAATATAAAACCTTCAGAGCGGATCTTACTCTGTACAACATTAATAAACTTCAGCATTTAATATCAACTTGTTTTAATTTTAATGTTAGCTTCTACTTTAGCATTAATATAAGCTTCTAATTTAGCAATAAATAGATTGTTCTTAGCATTAAATATTTTTAGCGTTAAATATTAGTGGTTTTAGCATTACTATTAGCTTCTTCAGCATTAATATAATCTTCTGTTTTAGCATTAATTCACTTCTTTTAGCAGTAAATATTAACTTCTTTTTAGGAAGGAAGGAAGGAAGGTCATAGAAGGAAGGAAGGAAGGAAAGAAGGTCAATTCAAGTCAACTTTATTTATATAGCACTTTTTACAATTGAGACATTGTCTCAAAGCAACTTTAAAGAATCCAGGACCGACAGATACAAAAACAAAAACTAAAAACCGCTGTTGAGCAAGCCGAGGGCAACAGTGGCAGGAAAAACTCCCTTAAAATTACAGGAAGGAACTTTGAGAGGAACCAGACTCAGCAGAGATCCTTCTCGGGTGGTCTGGAGAATAATTTGAATAAATAAGATTTACACAAATCATACACACACAAAATTAAAATGAACTAAAATTTATAACTAGCAAAAATAATTGGAGTTATTATTCAGTTCAGTCTGTGATAAAGTCTGTAGTGAGTTCTTGACATTTTTGATGCAAACACGCCAGGTGTCTGTCACATCCGGCAGGAGCAGCATTGTTGGCACGGCAGTCTCGACTTCATTCCTTAACCTCGGGCGGTTAAACAGGTTTCCATCAGAACCGCCTCGGGAAAATGTAGTTAAAAATGTAAAATCATTAAGAGTAAAATATCAGTTTAACAGAGAGTAACTTTAGACTCCGGCACCCCGATTATTACAGCAGAATTAAAAGGGAGAGCGAGCGGGTAACAAGGTCATGAAGGCTTTCACAGGACATCAGCGCCCACCTCCCCTACCGCCATCAAACCTGAGTGATCGGATAAGAGAGGCAGAACGACAGCAACCCAACATCCCTGATTACCACAAGCTTCTATGACCAAGAACCCAAAGCTCTGCACCTTTGTCTATATTCGGGGTGGACAGCTCCGGTCCCAGAGTCCAGAAGCTGGACGCAGCCAGAAGCCGACACGCAGCGACAGCAAATCTGACAAAACATGCGAGCACCAGACCGCCCAGACCCCAGATCTCCAGGACCGGAGCCACACACCCCTAGTCTGAAAAAATAACTAATCAAAGGACTGAGTTAATAAATATGTTTTCAGTCTAGACTTAAACATTGAGACGTGTCCGAATCCCAAACAGAGGCAGGAAGATTATTCCAAAGTTGTGGAGCTTTGTAAGAAAATGCTCTTCCACCAGCCGTGATCTTTTTAATTCTAGGAACGACAAGTAACTGTAAGTAACACATGAAGGAAGGAACGGCATGGAAAGAAGGAAGGAATGAAGGAAAGAAGGAAGAAATGAGAGAGCAAAAGTGATTGTGAGAATGAGAGAGAGAGAGAGAGAGAGAGAGAGAGAGAGAGGGAGAGAGAGTGAGAGAGAGAAAGAGAGAGAGAGTAATCAAGTTAGCGATGCTGCCGTTGTGCATCTGTCAGTAAGCATCTGATGAGCACTGAAGACGCGCGGCTAGCGCCAAGGCTAATGCTGACAGAGCCCGTCAGAGCCGCTGTGCTAATGCTAACACTAAAGCTAGAGCTGACAGGGTTCATCTGGGCACGACAAACTTCAGCGCCGTCGCACACACACACACACACACACACACATTAAAGTTAAACTCACATTCTGATTTGTAAGGCTGGGCACTTGTGTTGATGTTCCACTTTATTCCAGAGCTGTTTAGTGAAGCTTCATGTCTTTATGGAGCTACACAGTCATGCTGGAACAGGAAAGGACCTTCCCTAAACTGCTGCTGCAGCACTGGAAGCATATCATTTCCTTTTCATAGTTGATTTATTAGTTGCTGTGGCTGAGACACATGAATTTACTCATTAGACGGGGCGTCCCAATACAACTATCAGGACTGCAACCCAGACATGGGGACGGAGCACACACACACACACACACACACACACGCACACACACGCACACACACGCACACACACACACACACACACACACACACACAGACGTCTTCAGGAAGAGTCTCATTGATCGGAGCAGCTTTTAAAGAAGTGACCTTTAAGAAAAGGGCTCCACTTTTCAGCCATAAATCCGGGATGCTGCAGCCGGGCAGTGAGATGGGCAGGTGACCTTTAGCCCGGTGACCTGATGACACGCCCGGGGTCACGCATCACTGTAAACACGGAGACAGCCCGGGGCAGGGCGGGGCAGGACGAGGTCGCCCCGGCCCGACTCTGTGGAGACAGGAGCCCCATCAGGCCGGTCGATGGAGGGGATGAGAAAGTCCCCAGTCGGGTCCAGGAGTCCTCACAACGAGACGTGAACTTCACAGTGGGATTGGGACACCAATCGATCACTGAGGACTACTGGGACTTACATTCACTCACTCACTTAATACACCTTCTGCAGGCTTAAAAGCTGGGAGGAAACCAGAGTACCTGATGGAAACCAACACAACACAAGGCGAAAAAACAGAGACCCGTCCTTCCTTCCATGTCCTTCCTTCCGTCCTTCCTTCCTTTCCATGTCCTTCCGTCCTTCCTTCCTTTCCATGTCCTTCCTTTAATCCTTCCTTTCCATGTCCTTCCGTCCTTCCTTCCTTTCCATGTCCTTCCGTCCTTCCTTCCTTTCCATGTCCTTCCATCCTTCCTTCCTTTCCATGTCCTTCCGTCCTTCCCTCCTTTCCATGTCCTTCTTTCCTCCCTTCCTTCTTTTTATGTCCTTCCATCCTTCCTTTCCATGTCCTTCCATCCTTCCCTCCTTTCCATGTCCTTCTTTCCTCCCTTCCTTCTTTTTATGTCCTTCCGTCCTTCCTTTCCATGTCCTTCCTTCCATCCTTCCTTCCTTCCTTCCTTTCCATGTCCTTCTTTCCTTCCGTCCTTCCTTCCGTCCTTCCTTCCGTCCTTCCTTCCTTCCTCTCTTCCATGTTCTTCCTTCCTTTCTCTCTCTCTCTCTCTCTCTCTCTCTCTCTCTCTCTCTCTCTCTCTCTCTCTCTCTCTCTCTCTCTCTCTCTCTCTCTCTCTGTCCAAATTGTCCCATGCTTGGAAGGCCATTTCACTTTGGACTTTTATTCAATTGCCTTGCAAATGCTGTGCGTTCCCCCCCTAAATCGCTTTACCTTTAATGTATTTATAGAGAAAAAACTGAATTCTGGAACATTGTTTATGGAAATTCTGTGAGCACGGTGCACTTTAAAAGCATGAGTTTTTAAAAGAATTAAAAGTGTATCAGCATCAGATCAATCGACCGGACGCACGGCTACACGGCGTCACCACGTACATTCGTAATAACCCAATAACAGGCCTCTGTTTTTTCTTCTTCCTGCGCTGCGTTTTGATTCATATGCACGCCAGAGAGCGGCCGCCAACAGACGAAGATGCGTCTCAATAAAGAACGTGTTCATTGACTATCTGTTTTAATCAAAGCGCTTCGGTTTCAATTCCCAGCCCATCGGCCGTCAGGGATGAAAGAGCGGCGGCTCCGGCGGTGCAGGGTTCAGACGCAGTTCAGAGGCAGGCCCGGGTTTGATCTGATTAAGGACCGACACCGTGACTCACTTCAGTGATTCGATTCGTTTGTGCTGTTTTTGTTTGAATCAGAACTCGCAGCATGTTTTTCCTTCCTTCCTTCCAATGTCCAGGATTGAAACAAGAGGGTTCTTCAAAAAGTTTCCTCATTTTTTTTTAAACTCTATTTATTAAGAACCCTCCCATGCATTTTTCCAGCGTCATACAAACTTTTTAATGCCATCAGAAATGGTTTTGGTTGAGTGTGTAACCACATCATCATCACATGAAAATCTTCTTCCCCTTAAAGCTTCTTTAAGCGTCCAAAAAGGTGGAAATCAGACGGAGCTAAATCCGGACTATAAGCATCTCTCGGTCACTCAGACATGACCGATTACTCCTCCTCCTACTACACCCTCACTGCTTATTACCAAAATATAAAAGTAAGGAAACATTTTGAAGATCCCCCTTATTAGATGTTTAAGAGTTTAAGTCTGGAAGCCATTGGAAGGTGCACTTGTCAGAGTGATCTCAGTGCTGGTCCCAAGCCTGGTTGTGTCAGGAAGGGCATCCAGAGTAAAAACTGTGCCAGATTAGCTATGCGGACCAGGGATAAAGGAGCAGTGAGCTGTGATAGGTGGGTTGTGGTTTGGTTCTGGATTGAGGGATTAATTATTGGTTATACCTGTGGAGGCAAAGGAACCTGTTTATTTAAACCCTGCGTGCTTCCTGTGGTGTGAGTTCTCATGAGCAGGAACGATCACCAGGCCATTTAAAACTCTATTTATTTTCTTCTGACGGACTTGTTCATGAATGACCTGAACCCCGAGTCGAAACCTGTTACAGCAACAAATAGGCTAGTACACAGCAAAAAAAAAGCTGGTCAGACTAAAGATTAAACATTTGTTTGTTCCTTTTACCGCATTAGTTCTGGAGCAGACACACGTTTACATTATACAACACAAGCAACTTACAGTTAAGAGCCTTGCTCAAGTGTCCAACAGTGCAAACTTGACAGTAATGGGTTTGAATCAGCGGCGTTCAGATTAAAAGTCCTTAGCCACAGAGCTACCATCCCTCATGTATGCTGGAATGTACTGTACACAATATGGACAAAAGTATTGCAACACCCTTTCCAATTACTGAATTAAATTCCCACAGACATACTCCAAAGTCTTGTAAGAAGCCTTCTCAGAAGAGCGGCTGTTGTTCTAGTTGAGAAGATCACATGTAGGTCAGTCTGTTTTAATATCGTTTGTGTATGAAATGAGACGTCCGACAAGGTGTGGTCAGGTGTCTGAATACTTTTGTGCATATATATAAAAAACATTGTTCATGCTTATGGTGGCTTAGTGGGTAGCACTGTGACCTCACAGCAAGAAGGTCCTGGGGTCGATCGCCAGGCGGGGTGGTCCGGGTCCTTTCTTTTGCATGTTCTCTCCATGTCTGCGTGGGTTTCCTCCGGGAGCTCCGGTTTCCTCCTACAGTCAAAAAACATGCAGTCAGATTAACTGAAGACACTGAATTGCCTTATAGGTGAATGTCTGTGTGTGTGTGTGTATGTGCCCTGTGATGGACTGGCGCCCCATCCAGGGTGTTACTGTGTGCCTTGCGCCTATTGAAAAGCTGGTATAGGCTCCAGCACCACAACCCCCCCCCCCCCCCCCCAACCCCCAACCCTAATTGGATAAGTGGATAAGAAAATGAATGAGTGAATGAATGTTCGTGCTTGTGAATCAGTTCACTTGATTCATCTGAAGGAATCGATTCACTTTTTTCTGCTTACAATATCGTATCACAGCCACACAGAGCAGGACAGGATGCCACTAGAAATCATATTGTTTAAGGTCAGATGAATGAGACGCTGGTTTGTAAAATCATTCCGTCTGAAATAAACAGTATCAACCGCAAAGAAAATGAAAGACACACAGAGATCTGGATTTCCTCATAACCTGAATGAGACCAGTCCTGTATAGATATGAGATTAGAAAAGGATTCACACACGTATGTATGAATCAGGTTTCTGGTAACCATCAGGCATGCTAAATGGGTACACATGAGGCACATGTAGATTATTTTCTTAATTTAATTATAAGAGAAACCTAGGATGATGTTGCTTTCAGGTTACCATTGGGCAGTTTCAGTAAATGCAAACATTATTTCTCACAAGCTTATATATACAGTAAATATCTGTACAATATCGTTCTGAGCTCTGCTGGTGAAATCACAGATAATTAAAAATAAAGTGCGGCCACGATCCTTCGATTTAGGTCACAGCTAACATAAAACATGCAGAATCTGATGTTTTCTCTCAAATTATGTACACCGATTAAGCATAACATTATGACCACATTTCTAACTGACTGGTCTGCGGTTATGCTGCCCCATATGCGACAAACTGTGATGCTCTGTGTTCTGACACCTTCCTATCAGAATCAGCATGAACTTCTTCAGCAGTTTGAGCTACAGGAGCTTGTCTGCTGGATCGGACCACACGGGCCAGCCTTCGCTCACTACGTGCATCAATGACCATGACCTTGTCGCCCATGTTGTCGGTTCAACACTGTTTCTTGCTTGGACCACTTTTGATAGATACTGACCACTGCAGACCGGGAACACCCCACAAGATCTGCAGCTTTGGAGATGCTCTGACCCAGTCGTCTAGCCATCACAATTTGGCCCTCGTCAAACTCGCTCAGATCCTCACGCTTGCCCATTTTTCCTGCTTCTAACATCAACTTTGAGGATGAAATGTTCACGTGCTGCCTAATATATCCCCCCCACTAACAGGTGCCGTGATGAAGAGATAATCAGTGTTATTCACTTCACCTGTCGGTGCTCAGAATGTTATGACTGATTGGTGTATCTGACTGTATAAGCTTAGCTATATATAAGCAAATGCTCCAAGTTTTAATCCAAACCAGGCTCTACCTTGTTCCCTGGCTCCTTACTAACTCATGGCCACAAATTAGGATCTCGTGTAGGATTCCTACATGTTAATACAGTGTATCCGTACATTATTTTTATTTATACAGGATGTCAACAGTGTTGCTCCAAAATATTTATTTATTTATTAGGATTTTAACGTCATGTTTTACACTGTGGTTACATCCATGACAGGAACGGTAGTTACTGCTTACACAAGATTCATCAGTTCAAGTTTAATGTCAAATGTTCAAATACACTCACTCACTTTCTTAACCGCTTATCCAATCAGGGTCGTGTGTGTGTGCGGTGCTGGAGCCTCTATCCCAGCTTGTCAATGGGCGCAAGGCACACAGTGACACCCTGGACGGGATGCCAGTCTATCGCAGGGTAGACACACACACACACACACACACACACACACACATTCACCTATAGGGCAATTCAGTGTCTCCAATTAACCTGACTGCACGTCTTTGGACTGTGGGAGGAAACCCACGCAGACACGGGGAGAACATGCAAACTCCACACAGGAAGGACCCGGACCGGCTCGCATGGGAATCAAACCCAGGACCTTCTTGCTGTGAGGCGACAGAGCTACCCACTGAGCCACCGAGCCCCATGTGCTCCAAAAAATCAAACTATCATGTGAACTAAGGGTCAGATTATACAAATGTTTGTACATTCAGTGGACGTTCACACTACTGGTGTGAGCGAGTGTGACTAACTCACCCCAGTAACCTCAAGTGCTCCTCGTCCCTCGCCTCACTGTTGAAGTGCTCCCTCCCTCCCTCACTCAATCACTTGTTTATAGGGTCAAAGTTCACGACAAGTGGAAACGAGGCTCAAACATCAGGCATTAATGAGCATATCAATGACACACACACACACACAGCTGGAAATCATATGTGAGGTGTGGATTTGTATAGATCGTTTACTTTCACTGGCATCTTAATCCTGGTCTAAGCAATTGAGGGTTAAGGGCCTCGCTCAAGGACCCAACAGTGACAACCTGGCAGTACCTAGGTGATCCAGTACCTAGTCCAGTACCCAAACTGCTAGTCTACAACTGCCCTTAGCAGGATGATACCAGGCCTCATTCTGTATGTGCTACAACAGCATGGCTTTGCAGACACAGAGTGCGTGTGCTTGATCGGCCTGCCGGCATTCCAGATCTGTCCTGAAGTCTCGTATCGAGCAAGAACGGAGAGAAATTCTACTCGCAGAACTGCAACAAGTATTAAAAAGTGGAATTAGTGAATTGCTCAGCAGGGCCACTAGTGCTGCAGGCATCAACTTCAACATTTGTTAACTCACTATATGGCCAAAAGTATTTGGACACCTGACCATGAGCTTGTCGGACATCCTACTACTGAATAGAGAGTGATCTATTCAGCTGCTCCTCTGAGAAGGCTTTTCGCTAGATTTTGAAGTGTGTCTGTGGGAATTTGTGCCCATTCAGTAGTACACAATAGCATTTGTACGGCTGATCAAGAAAGCCTCAGTTGAGGTTCCGGTTCATGCCAGAGCTGTTGCGTGAGGTTGAGGTCAGGGCTCTGTTGCTGTCAGTAGCGAATGTAAAGTGTGTTTTAGTGTGTTTAAGTGTGTTTCAGTGTGTGTGTGTGTGTGTTTTATTCCTCACCTCCCACCGACTGAATACAGACGAACTGCTTTGATCAAACTTTCATCAGAAAGCATCGAGTCCCCCGCTGGAGACAATCAGACGCGCCTAAATATGGACACATGCTACAGTGGAGCGAAAGGGCACGACGCCATGCAGCTACACACACACACACACACACACACACACACTGCTACACACACACACAGAGAGACACACACCAGCACAGAAAAACACACAACATGGACACATGCTACAGTGGAGCGAAAGGGCAAGACGCCATGCAGCTACACACACACACACACACACACACACACATACACACACACAGCTACACCAGCACACAAACACACACACCAGCACAGAAAAACACACAACAAGGACACATGCTACAGTGGAGCAAAAGGGCACGACGCCATGCAGCTACACACACACACACACACACACACACACACACACAGCTACACTAGCAGACAAACACACACACCAGCACAGAAAAACACACAACATGGACACATGCTACAGTGGAGCAAAAGGGCACGACGCCATGCAGCTACACACACACACACACACACACATACACACACACAGCTACACCAGCAGACAAACACACACACCAGCACAGAAAAACACACAACATGGACACATGCTACAGTGGAGCAAAAGGGCACGACGCCATGCAGCTACACACACACACACACACACACACACACACACACACACACACACACAGCTACACCAGCAGACAAACACACACACCAGCACTGAAATACACACAACATGAACACATGCTACAGTGGAGCAAAAGGGCATGACACCATGCAGCTACACACACACACACACACACACACACACATCTAAACACACACACACAGCTACACCAGCAGACAAACACACACACCAGCACAGAAAAACACACAACACGGACACATGCTACAGTGGAGCGAAAGGGCACGACGCCATGCAGCTACACACACACACACACACACACACACACACATCTAAACACACACACACAGCTACACCAGCACACAAACACACACACCAGCACTGAAAAACACACAACACGGACACATGCTACAGTGGAGCAAAAGGGCACGACGACACACAGCTAAACCTGCAAACACACACACACACACACACATACACACACACAGAGCTACACACACACACAGAACGACACACACCAGCACTGAAATACACACAACACGGACACATGCTACAGTAGAGCGAAAAGGCACGACGACACACAGCTAAACCTGCAAACACACACACACTAGGGTGGCCAGACGTCCGGTTTTAGGCCGGACAGTCCGGCTTTTCAGCTGCCAGTCCTCCATTCAAGCAACGCTAGGACGGACACTTAAAAATCCTCCTTTTGGAGTGAAGTGGTTTTATTTTTGATCAATATTATTTGCCATTGGCTCAGGTACATGTCAGAACAAATGCTTTGTATTTCATTGGTTTAATAGCCTCATTTGACTCCTTATAGAGCCACCACTGGCCAATCGGAGAAGGTCCGCCCTCTAAATGCTAGTCTGTGATTGGGTGGTTGAATTTCGCCCGCCCGCTCTGTTCTGTAAACACTTCTACCTGAGTCAATTAATCAGCTCTCATGATCAGGAACGCGGTGAAAATGCCAAAAAGTAAACTTTTGAGGCAGCGAGGAACGGACTTAAATATGAAAAGTAGACACAACATTTAGTGAGTAAAACAGTAATTTGTTATAGAATTCTTGCTTAAATTGGTAAAAAACTCTGTTATATGGTTTCTGGTTTCATTCTGTGTGTTGTGGTATCATGTCCCCCTGTTCCTAATATGACGTCCGTCTTCTTGGTGTAATGTCCTCCTTTTTGTTACTATGAATCTGGCCACCCTAACACACACACACACACACACACACACACACACAGAGCTACACCAGCACACAAACACATACACATACATACACACATATATATACAGTATATACACCAGCACTCAAACACACACACATACACACAGCTACACCAGCACACAAACACACTGCAACACACACAGTACAAATACATACACATAAATATACACACCAGCACTCAAACACACACACACACACACACACACACACACACACACACACAGACATACACACAGCTACACCAGCACACAAACACACACACAAACACACTGACACACACAGCTACACATAAACACACAAGATACACACAAAAACACACACAGCACATGCACACACACACACTGACACACACAGCTACACATAAACACACAACATACACACAAAAACACACACAGTACATGCACACACACACTGACACACACAGCTACACATAAACACACTACACACAACAACTCACAAACATACAGTAACACACACACACAGCTACACACACACACTCTCTCTCTCTCTCTCTCTCACACACACACACACACACACACACACACACACACATCCTGCCAACTGGGTTCAGTTCCAATTCTTGCAGGTATAGGGCTACACCCAAAACCTCAGTGCTGAGGTCTGACCCGCCCTGTTACAGAATTTAGAATGTTCTCTTTAACAGAAAATGTGGCTGTATTTTGTAATACACACTATATTGGCAAAAGTATTGGGACACCCGTTCTAATGATTGAATTTATGTGTTTCAGCCTCTACAGTCACTAACAGGTGTAATAAATCAATCATATATAGAGAAAATGTTATGTTAAGTTCTAACTTTGCAGCAACAATTTAGGGAATACCCTTTCCTGATCCTGTGCACAAAGCAAGACATGAAGAAAAGAAAATGAGCGCAAATTCCCATACACAGACATACTTCAACACCTAGTGAGAAGCTTATCAGAAGAGCGGCTGTTGTTCTAGCTGAAAAAAATCACACAGATGTCACTTTATTTTTGAAATAGGACGTCCGACAAGCTCATGGTCAGTGTCCAAATACTTTTGGCCATATCGTGTAGATGGACGTATAGCGTACGACGGAAGGAGAGACGCGGGAGCGAATGGACGAGGAGAAAAGTTGGAGTCAGCTAAAAGTTTAAAAGCTTTCGTGAGAGACAGAAACGCAAGCGCTCAGATCTTCTCGTCTTTATGTCTTCATTCATCATTTTCACCAGCATTTATCTCATCCAACACACACACACACGCGCACACACACACACACACACACACACACGCGCACACAGACACACACACACTGACTCAGCAGTCAGTAGACGTCTCTCGTCTGGAGCCAATAAGACTAACAATAATGTGACAACGTCCATCAGTCTGAGAGGAGATGAATTAATTAAAGCCCTCACAGTCTAATCCCACTAAATTAACCTGGTCAAGGTTCCAGTGGCTTCTGGATCCACATGGAAACGCCAGGCAATATGCAGGAACCCTACTGAACAGAACATCAGTGGATTACAGGACACACTTGCTCATTTACATCTAGCAGCATTCCAGAGCAGCCAATCTACCTTCTGGTTTTGGTCGTTCAAGGAAACCCACACGGATGCATGGAGAACAAGCTAAACTCTTCGCAGACGGTGATTCCAGGTAAGGTTCATACCCGGGTAATTTACAGCATTATGAGACTGTTATCCAACATGACAGTGCAGGCAAGTGAGTGGCAACCTGGCAGTGGTGTGGTGGGGCTTGAACAAGTGATGTTCTGATTACTAGGCCACAAGTGAACTCTTTTGTGAGAGGGCTTCTTACGAGATTTTGGAGTATGTCTGTGGGAATTTGTGCCTGATCAGTAGTAGAGCATTTGTATGGCATTTGAAAGCCTCGATGCAGAGGGTGGATTGGCTGGATTAAATGGCTCCTAGGTGTGAGTGAGGATGCCCTGCTGATCTGTACAGGATGTGCTCACAGATTTCCTGGTGGGATTCGAACCTGCCGTGATGGATGAATAAAGAAATGAAACATCACCTACAGTGTAACTGCATGATTCTGATTATTTCTCTTGAATAAAATCCTCTTTATTATAAATAATTGAAATCATTATCATCTGTGTGATCCTCCTCTGTCCTTTTGATGTTAGATTTCAGAGCTACAGCAGGTGGCCTGACTGATACGGGAGATTTATGTGGAGCTGGAAGTCACGTGGGTTAAATATTGTAATTGACCCTGAATGTATTGATTGTGGACGGAGCTTCCTGAAAACGTAAAAACCCTGGAGGACAGGTGGAGACAAAAATGATCCGTTTATCTAAAGCAGAGCAACAAAGAACAATCAGCATCGGAGAGTCAGGAAACACATCTCTACCATTATATAAATACCATACAATATATATAAAATATTCAGAAAAAATCATTATAACAACAACAATAATAAGCACTAATAATAATAAATAATAAAATATTTCCTAAAATAATAAACAATAACAATCATTATTATTATAACAGTTCATTCTTCTTATTATTATTACTGTCATTGTTAATTTTTATTAATTTTATTACTATTGTTACTATTTATTATTATTGTTGGTATAACTTATTATTTTAACAGTTTATTGTTTATTTAATGGTTTATTTATTATTTGTTATTGTTATTGTTACTATTAATATTACTATTATTATTATTGTTACTATTATTATTTTAATTATACCTATTTATTATTCATGTAACTATTTATTGATTATTAAGTATGTTTGTTATTATTGTTACTTTTTATTATTATTGTTGTTGTTATTTTAAATTTTTTTTGATTATTTTACTGTTTATTTACTATATATCTATTTATTTATTATTTATTATTATTATTGTTACTATTATTATTTTTATTATAACTATTTATTATTTATTTAACTATGTATTATTATATATCTATTAATTAATTATTGTTACTATTTATTACTATTATTATTATTATTGCTTGTGTTATTATTTTTATTTTATTTATTTATTGTTTATTTAACTGTTTATTTATTATTATTATTATTATTACTATTATTTTTGTTATTATTATTATTTTATTATTATTTTATTATTATTATTATTGTCATTATTATTACTATTATTATTATTATTATTTTATTATTATTATTATTATTATTATTATTATTATACATATAATTATTGTTATTATTATTGTTATTAGTATTATTATCATTATTTTATTTTATTATTATTATTATTATTATTATTATTATAAAATCAGGAAACAGTTTGAATGAATGAAACTGAGTTCCATGATTCTTACACACACAGTATAAAGTGTTAAATCAGTTATACATGTACTGACTGAGGATGAGTGGATTCTCATCTGCACCTTTGTGTTGGTGCTGCATAGCTTTGATGACCCAGGTTCAATCCCTACTTCTCACACACACACACACACACACACAAACACACACACACACACACACACAATTAGTTTTATTCTGGCCATAATGCAAACACATCACGCAGAACTGAGTGCCACACACACACACACACACACACACACACACACACACACACACACACACACACACACACACACACACACACAGGAACCAGCTGAGTCCAGCTCTGGATCAATACGACCCCCCTCAAGTCCTGCACCATTTAAAGCATCATTCAGAAATCCACGCGTTTATTTCTCTGTTTCACCTGCGTGTGTTTCTGCTGTTCATGTTTTTCTCTGCACTAGGTGCCAACCAACACCCACACACACAGTACCCACACAACACACACTTTACCCACACACATGGTCCCCACACTGTACCCACACACACAATACCCACACAACCCACACATGGTACCCTCACACACACGCTACCCACACACATGGTACCTGCACGGCACCCACACACACAATACCCACAAAACAACATAGTACCATTACAACCGCGACATTACCACGCACACGATACCCACACAATCGACACGGTACCCACACAACCCACATGGTACCCACACAACCATCACGGTACTCAGGCAACCAACCTGGTACCCACACAACCAATACGGTACCCACACAACTGACCTGGTACCCACGAAAAACAACACAGTACCCACACAATCCACACGGTACCCACACGGTACCCACACGGTACCCACACGGTACCCACACAACCATCACGGTACTCAGGCAACCAGCCTGGTACCCACACAACTGACCTTGTACCCACGAAAAACAACACAGTACCCACACAATCCACACGGTACCCACACGGTACCCACAC
The DNA here is from genome assembly GCF_030014385.1 of Trichomycterus rosablanca. Classification (NCBI taxonomy): domain Eukaryota; kingdom Metazoa; phylum Chordata; class Actinopteri; order Siluriformes; family Trichomycteridae; genus Trichomycterus; species Trichomycterus rosablanca. The sequence goes on from NC_085998.1 coordinate 3,464,842, forward strand.
GGTACCCACACAACCAACATGGTACCCACAAAAACCACAAAATACCCACACAACCAACACAGTACCCACACAACCCACATGACACCCACACAACCAACACAGTATCCACACACACGGTACCCACACAACCCATTTGGTAACCACACAACCGACGTGGTACCAACACAACCGGCATACAACCAGCCTGGTACCCACACAACCAATACGGTACCCACACAACTGACCTGGTACCCACGAAAAACAACACAGTACCCACACAATCCACACGGTACCCACACAACCGACATGGTACCCACATAAACCACACAATACCCACACAACCAACACAGTACCCACACAACACACATGACACCCACACAACCAACACAGTACCCACACACACGGTACCCACACAACCCATTTGGTAACCACACAACCGACGTGGTACCAACACAACCGGCATACAACCAACATGGTACTCACACAACCGACACGGTACCCACACACACACGGTACCCACACAACCCACACGGTACCCACACACACACGCACTACCCACACAGCCGACAAACCAATGCGGTACCCGCACCGCACCCACACAACTGACATGGTACCCACACAACCGACACACTACCGACACAACCGGCATACAACCGACATGGTACCCACACAACCGACACGGTACCCTAACAACCCACACAGTACCCACCCTTCTACTTCTTGTGTTTCAATTACATTTGGGAAATGATATGCTTCCAACTTTGCAGCAACAGTTTAGGGAAGGACCGCTTCAGTCCCAGCATAAGGCATGAGGAAAAGCTGGGTTTAAAGCTCTGACCTCAGCCCCACTTAACAGCTCTGGGATGAACCGGAACATCGACCAACATCAGTGCCCAGTTATACAGATCAGCTGTTTTGTACTACTGAATGGGCACAAATTCCCACAGACATACTTGTGCTATTTGTTTTTGAAAGGGACGTCCAGCAAGCTTGTGGTCAGGTGTCCGAATGCTTTCATCCAGGACACACATTATTATTTAGGGTCAGTCTGTGCACCTATATTGTCCACTTGCACGTCCACTGCTCACACGGTCAGTGGACAGTTGGACGACTGTCCCATCGCCCACATCCAAACTCCCATCATCCCACACGGTGCTGGTCTCACTCTGCCCATCCTATTGTTCCTTCCATCCTCCCCTCCTCCTCCTCCTCCTCATCTTCACTGCTCTCCTGGGGACGCTCCCAAACGCCATGATGGCTGGAGGAGGCCGTGCCCTCTCTCTCCTCTCTCTCCTCTCGCTTCCCCCCTCCAGCATTCTCTCCTTCCACCTCTCTCATTTCTCCTCATTCTTCATTCTGTCCTCCGCCCCCCTCAGAGGTCCGGGGAGGGACCGAGGAGGCAGATTCACAGGTGAAGGGTGCTAACTAGAGTGTGTGTGTGTGTGTGTACTAATCAGTGTGTGTGTGTGTGTGTGTGTGTGTGTGTACTAGCAGGTGGGACCGTTGCGAGAAGGAAGAGAGAGAGCTCCCTCTAGCCACTGCGCACACACACAGCAGGATGTTCTCACATCAACACCACGATCGATAACACACACACACACACACACACACACACACACACACACACAATCGATACGATAGAAGAATGCCAACAACCTTTTCTCACTCTCACTGTTTTACACACATCAGGATGCTCACAAATACAGCCGCCGGTGAACACACACGTACACACACACGTGGGCGCGTGAACGCACCACAGCACATCACACAAAACAACACAGCACAACACAACACAGCAAACACAATCCAACACAGTACAACACAACACCACCCAGCACAGCACAGCCTTACACAACACACCACAACACAACAGAGCACAACACAACACAGTCTAACACAACAGAGCACAACAGTTTAACAAAAAAGAGCACAGCACAGCATAACACAGCACAACACAAGACAACACAGAACAACACACAACACAGTATAACACAACAGAGAACAGCACAGCATAACACAACACAACACAGCCTAACACAACAGAGCACAGCACAACAGAACATAGCAAAACACAATCCAACACAGTACAACACAACAAAATACAACCCAATCCAAAACAACACAGCACAGCTTAACACAACACAACACACAACCCAACACAGCACAACACAACACAGCACAAAACACAATCCAAAAACACAACACAGCACAATACAAGCCAGAACAACACAGCCTTACACAACACAACACACAACAGCACAGCCTAACACAACACAACGCAGCACAGTCAAACACAACACAGCACAACGCAAGACAACACACAACACAGTGTAACACAACAGAGCACAGCACAGCATAACACAACACAACACAGCCTAACACAACAGAGCACAGCACAACAGAACACAGCAAAACACAATCCAACACAGTACAACACAACAAAATACAACCCAATCCAAAACAACACAGCACAGCTTAACACAACGCAACACAACACAGCCTTACGCAACACACAACCCAACACAGCACAACACAATAAAACCCAACACAGCACAGCCTAACACAACACACAACAGCACAGCCTAACACAACACAACGCAGCACAGCACAACCCAGAAGAACACAACACAACCCAACACAACACAATGTAGCACAGCACAACATAGCACAACACAGCCTAACACAACATAATACAACACAGCAAAACACAATCCAACACACAACACAGCACAATCCAGCATAACACAACATAATCCAACACAGCACAACACAGCCTAACACAACATAATCCAACACAGCAAAACACAATCCAACACACAACACAACATAACACAGCAAAATCCAGCATAACACAACACAGCACAACACAGTACACAGCACAACAATGACTAACCCAACAGAGCACAACACATCTTAACACAACATAATTCAGCACAACCCAGCATAGCACAACACAACAGAACACAGCAGAACAAAATCCAACACTTTTCAGCTAGAACAACACACAATCTTCTGAGAAGCTTCTCACAGGTTGGACGCTCATAATTACCCTGATATGATTGATTTATTACACTGATCAGCAGCTGAATTAAATAATAAGAAGTTTTGATCTGGTTTGTTTCCACACCTCTGATCAGTCCTGGTTTGTTCAGGTGCTCCATCAGGGGGTCTACAGAAGATCCCTGACCAAAAGAAAAGCCCCCCGTTAAGCGTGCAGAGCCTTTAGCTCGAGGCTGTTCTCTCTTTATTCAGCCCCCTCTAAACCCCCCGGAACAGCGAAGACACAAACACAGGCGCAATTTACACAGGCTGAGAGGAGCTAGCTTACAGAGATGTTCCTCACCCTGAACGCTGTAATCCTCCAGTAGCTCCAGAAACACGAAAACAGGCTTCAGGTGTCAGCGTGAGCTCCTCCTGATTCACACCGCCGAGGGCACCTTCAGAACACGCCGTGCCGAGAGACGCCCAGGCCGCAGAAAACACCTACCGCAAAACACCAGCAAAGACCAACAAAACGATGCCAGCTGCTGTGCCCACAAATGACCCCAGTGCCATCCATACATGTTTATCTTTACGTCATAATGTTTGGTCGTGGTGGCATCTCTGCCCCTGCAGCTTCTTCCAGCTCCTCTGGTGGGATCCCCAGGCGTTCTCATGCCGGCCAAGAGATATAACCCCTCTAGCAGGTCCTGGATCCACCAGGGGTCTTCACCCAGTTGGCCGTGCCTGGTATACCTCCAATGGAAGACCTCCAAGAAGCATCATCAGGTGGTTCCACTCAACACGATGGAGCAGAAGTTCTACTACGAGCTCCAGTCGACCACGGCAGATTTTCTTGGTCGCTTGTATCCACAATTACCCAAAGCCACAGATGAGAGTGAGGGCATGGATCCATCTGTAAATTGGCTCATCTCTCTGCTGCTGGTTTACCACCGTTCCTTCCTTGGACCACTTTTGATAGATACTGACCACTGCAGACCGGGAACACCCCACAAGAGCTGCAGTTTTGGAGAAGCTCTGACCCAGTCGTCTAGCCATCACAATTTGGTCCTCGTCAAACTCGCTCAGATCCTCACGCTCGCCCATTTTTCCTGCTTCTAACATCAACTTTGAGGATAAAATGTTCACTCGCTGCCTAATATAATAATATCCCCCCCCCCCCCCACTAACAGGTGCCGTGATGAAGAGATAATCAGTGTTATTCACTTCACCTCTCAGTGCTCAGAATGTTATGCCTGCTCAGTGTACAAGCCCTATTTCCAGTTTAACATTTCAGATGTTGGTGCTGGAAGTTAAGACACTCATTTGTATTAGCAATTATAAACCACATTTCCAGAAAAGTTGGGACATTTTGGAAATGTTTTCCACTGACCAACTTGATTGTATTTTGTAAATATAAATAAATGTTGGTCAAAATCAGGTTGGTCATCGTACAGTGTGACGTTTAACACGTTTAACACTTTAGTTTAACACAGTTTAACATAACTAACAGTGTAAAATAGCTTTATTTATTTATTTATTTATTTATTTGGAAGAGCACCTGAAGGAGCTGGATCTGGAAGTTCTGAAACTGAAACTGGATGTTCTGGTCCTGGGAAAGACTTTTGACCCTAAAACTTTTTTACTAAAACTAAAACATTTAAAACTGAAGGCCAAGAAGTTAGGAAACTCATTTGTATTAGCAATTACAAACTCCATTCCCAGAAAAGTTGGGACATTTGGAGATTATATTTAATTAATATAAATAAATCTTGAACAAAATCACAGTGTGACTCTTGTTTTAGTTTAACATACTGTACATTAACAGTGTAAAAGAGCTTTATTTATTTATTTGGAAGTGCACCTGAAGAAGATGGATCTGGAAGTTCTGGTCCTGAAAATAAGACCTTTGAAGCTAAAACTCGTCTTTTTGGTACTAACACTGAAACATTTAACGGGACAGTTGCCGGTTCAAGCCCCACCTCTGCCAGGTTGCCACTGTTGGGCCCTTGAGCAAGGCCCTTAACCCTCAATTGCTTGGATTGTATACTGTCACAGTACTGTAAGTCGCTTTGGATAAAAGCGTCGCTAAATGCTGAAAATGTAAATATAAATTTAAGATGTTGCTGGTGGACTTGAGGTCAAGAAGTTAAGACACTCATTTGTATTAGCAATTATAAACCTCATTTCCAGAAAAGTTGGGCCATTTTGGAATTGCTTTAGCCTGACCAAATTGTGATTGTATTTTGTAAATATAAATCAAAATCAGGTTGGTCATCGTACAGTGTGAAAGTCTGATTTAGTTTAACACAGTTTAACACAGTTTAACATAGCTAACAGTGTAAAATAGCTTTCTGAGAGACTGAGAGATGCTTAAAGTCCGGATTTAGCTCCATCTGATTTCCACCTTTTTGGACGCTCAGAAAAGCTTTAAGGAAAAGAAGATTTTCATGTGATGATGATGTGAAAGCAGCGACGCATTAGCGGCTACACGCTCAACCAAAAACAGTTTTTGCAGACGGCATTAAAAAGTTGGTATGGCGCTGGAAAAATGTTCTTAATAACTTTTTTGAAGAACCCTCGTATTAAGACTAACCTACCTTTGCTATCCGGGACGCCCCGGCAGGGAGGCTAACCTGTACCCGAGCATGCCCAGGTTAAATCACTGTACCTCACATGTTTGCTTTCTGAATCTTGTTACAGTCTCGGCAGGCGGTATACGAGTCCACTCTGATCGCTAAAAGCGCCCGCGTTAGCCCTTAAACCGAAAACCCCAGAGACGTGAACGGCTGAATGGGATAAGCCCGTACTGTACACGTCCTCTCCAATTTGTACAGCGCCGATAAAATGGAAGAAAAGCCAAATCCTGAGTCGCTGCTCCTGGTGTAATTTCCGCGGAGTGGCCTGGTGCGTCTAACCTCCTCCCGAAAACTCAATTACGGCCAGATGGAGCCGGCATCAGCAAAAATGGAGTAACGGGGCACACGCAGACCTCAAAAAAAATCACACACAAGTGCTGACGGTGTGTTTCTGACTGTATTTCTGATGTTGTGGTTTAGCATCACACGGCGGCCAAGAAAGCAGAACTAACAGTGACTTCTATTTTATTCTCTTTATTTCTTTAATGTTTTGTGTCCAGTACATGCACTGACCACCAGTCTGTAGTTTTTATTTATTTATTAGGATTTTAACGTCGTGTTTTACACACTTTGGTTACACAAGAATCATCAGTTCACAAGTTTAATATCAAACACAGTCATGGACAATTTTGTATCTCCAATTCACCTCACTTGCACGTCTTTGGACTGTGGGAGAAAACCCACACATACTGTGAGGCGACAGTGCTACCCACCAAGTCAGCGACAGAATAAAGTGACTGGCACTCATCGATACGAGACCTGGGGCACAAAAACTTGTGCACGACATTCTCCAACCCATAAAAATGGAAGATTTCAGCCCAAGATGGACACAAATGCCAAGGGATCAAAGAAAGACGGGTGATTTATTGGTGACCGTCATGACGTGGTACATCTCTCTAAATTACAAGTAGATCATCTGATTAAAATCAGGTTAGGACAAGACTGAAGGTTCTGGTTTGGTGGTGTTTCTTTACATCTGTGGTATCAACATCTGCTTTGTTCGGCGCTCGGCTTGAGCGGTAAAACATCATCAAAGTGTGAATCTGAGCTGAATCAGCATTAGTGTGGAATAAGCGTCAGACCCAGTGTTACAGCTCCACGTGTATCTGTGTTTATCTGGATTTTCCTCCCTGTTTCACTTTTAAACTTGTGTTACAGCTCCAGCATCTGAGAAATGGTGAGAATCAGAATCAGCTTCTCCCAGAGTCTAAAACGCTTCTGGTTCAAATAAAGCTTAACGTGGTTTAATGTAGTAAAAGAAGGAGACAGGAGCACTAAACTTCTCTTCATTATTACTGCTCATACGTTCCTCACTCGCTGTTTTAGTACAATAAGTCACGATAAGCTTTGTTTGCTTTTATCGCCTCGTATCAAACAGTCCGTCTCATTGGAGGAGCTTTGAAAAGATCAGCGAACAGCAAACTAGCAAACTTTGAGCGCTGTGGCAAGCGCAAAAAAAACGTGAACCAAGTGCGGCAGAAGCTCAGCAGCTTCGCCACAATCCATAGGAAACAACGGCACAGCCGTGAATGCGCCCTTACAGTTGTGACCAAATACAACTTTGGTTAAGTGTTAATTAAGGATTTATTATTGAATTGTTCCCTGAACTGGTGGATCAATTGTGGATTAAAAGGACCGAGCATTAAACCACATAAACGCCTCTTAATTTCCATCGAGGGTTCTAACGTTCCCGAGCTCCTCGGCTCTTCCCTCCAGAGGCTTTAATTGGTGAAACTGATCATCGATTTAATGGACTGAAATCCAGCAGAACGTGGAAACAGGATTTCCACAAACGACTCCATTTTCTAAATAATCCCCGGCGCAATCATCGTTCGTGACGGGGAGCTTGTCCTCGGAGCTCCTCACGAAGAGCCACCCGAGCGTCCCGGCAGGAGATGAACGACGGCGCGTCCAGAACGATCGGCGCAAAATCCAGTCGAACTCAAATCCATAAAAGTTCTGATGTGCTGAGAGATGGGACGGGGTCGAGTAAATCCCAGAAAATGAAACTGGACTCTGCTGTTAATGATGGATTGATTATTGACTCTTGCTGGTAAGAAGGTCTCTAAACGGGTTCCACTCGGGGTGCGCTACACTATACGGTCAAAAGTATTCGGACACCTGACCGCGAGCTTGACGGACCTGTGTGATCTTTTCAGCTAGAGCAACAGCTTCTAAAAGCGCCTTATGAGCTCCTTCTTTTACTACATTAAACCACGTTAAGCTTTATTGAACCAGAAGCGTTTCAGACTCTGGGAGAAGCTGATTCTGATTCTCACCATCTCTCAGAAGCTCGAGCTGTAACACAAGTTTAAAAGTGAAACAGGGAGGAAAATCCAGATGAACACACATACACTATATTGCCTACATATACACTATATACAGTCAAGTTCTTCCACACCAAACTGGTTCATCCACGTCTTAATGGAGCTTGTGCTTTGTGCACTGGTGCGCAGTCATGTTGGAACAGGAAGGGGCCATCCCCAAACTGTTCCCACAAAGTTGGGAGCATGAAATTGTTCAGAATCTCTTGGTATGCTGAAGCATTAAGAGTTCCTTTCACTGGAACTAAGGGGTCGAGCCCAACTCCTGAAAAACACCCCCACACCATAATCCCCCTCCACCACACTTTACACTCGGCACAATACAGTCAGACAGGTACCGTTCTCCTGGCAACCACCAAACCCAGACTCGTCCATCGGATCGCCAGACGGAGAAGCGTGATTCGTCACTCCAGAGAACACGTCTCCACTGCTCCAGAGTCCAGTAGCGGCGTGCTTTACCCCATGCGCTTGGTGATATAAGGCTTGGATGCAGCTGCTCGGCCATGGAAACCCATTCCATGAAGCTCTGCACACTGTTCTTGAGCTAATCTGAAGGCCACATGAAATTCACTGAGCTCCTGAGAGCGACCCATTTCTTCACTAATGTGTGTAGAAGCAGTCTGTATGCCGAGGTGCTTGGTTTTATACACCTGCGGCCATAGAGGTGATTGGAACACCTGAATTTAATGATTTGGATGGGTGAGTGAATACTTTTGGCAATATAGTGTATATATGGAGCTTTACAACCACGTTATCCTAGTCAGGGTAATTACAGGTTTGCAGTAAAACACCCTGTACAGGAGGCCATCCATTCTGGGGCTTCAGCATTCCATCCTTCAGACGTAGCCAATCATATATTTATATTTACAGGTATGTAGACACCCAGCTGGTTGATAGCACTACTGTGATGAATTACTCCCATTTTCTCTCAATTTATCATAGCTAATTATTCCTCTAATCCTGGAGACCCTGATCGCATCCAAGAAGGGTATATTCACCTGACACATGCCCCCACCGACCCCTTGTTATTTGCCCGTACTTTGGTGGATTTGCACTGAGGTCGGTCTTGCCCATGGAGAGTCACGCGCTGATCTCCACATTCCTCCACTTCTGTACAGGTGCCTTGGGCTACTAACCAGGGTCCGAACACAGCGCCACTTTTTAGTCTTGTCTTTTCCCACCCAGCAGACTAGTGGCCGCTGTCGATTCTGCGTGCTAGGGGACGCCAAGTTGACCGGTAGCAGAGCTGAGAGCCAAAATGCTTCTTTAATATAAATGCAGCTTAACCACCTCCCAATAAAACCCCTTCAGTTTAAGCTTTCTCCAGCATGTGGCACCTTTGTTTTCAGCACGTTTATGACATTGCCAGGACACACGGACACCTTGAGGTTCACGACTTATAGCTGACGGTCGTCAAAATAACCGTAAATAACCAGCGGCGGACGTGAGGAGTCAAAATCCGAGGCTTTTATACGAGCTCCCGCGCCGCTCCCGCAATCAGAAATCATCCGCTCCCTTCCCTCTACCCTTGGAAAGCCTCATCCATTTCTCCCTCGGACACCGTCAAGGGCCGACCGCGCTACGTGTGTGTCGAGGCCTCCGGTTATTAATAAACGTCAGGCGGAATTGATGCGCCGGTGTTCTGGAAGGATCGGCGGCTCCGGGGAGATCGTTACGTACGGAAATGCGCCGAATCCCGAGAGTTACTTATAAAAGCTTTCAGTCGTTTCACGAGACCGGTGCGAGGAACGCGTATTTATTTTAGTGAGGGCGAGAGAGAGAAATCATAGCTGTCGTTTATTAGGACACCTTTTTAGATCCTGCTGCAAAATCCAGCGTCGAGGTCTTTTTGGAGAGTAAAATTTTATAGCTTCCAAATAAAAAAGCAATATTTAATAAAGCGCTTGTGTTTTTTTTTTTTACAGACGTGCTCAGGCTTCATCGAGTCTGACTGAAACCCTCGTGAGCTGCCTCAGTAGAGAGGGTTCTAATAACACATGGAACTCATAAGGCAAATTATTTAGATGCTCTACTTAGACAGAGATTATACTGATTAGAGAAGAAAGGGGAACTCTGGGAATATTGGGCTGGAAATCAAGGCGGCTTCTTTGTGCTCGGCATTCAAACGCCCCTTTTTATTTCTTTATTTAGAGAAAACAGAAACGTGAGGAGCTGTGAATTAGGAAGAGGTGAGTGTGATGATTAATTAGGGAGAAGAGAAAGGAAAGTCAATTAAGAGTTTAAGGGTTTCCTCACTGATGATGGAATTGCGGCATCTGCTGGCCGATCGAGGAGCTGCACAGAGACGATGAATAATGGAGAGCAGTGCTCGACTCTCTGTAGGCGATACTGATCCCTGTGAAGGTTAGAAAAGCTGAAGGGGGTGTGTGTTAGGTACTGCCGAAGTAGAGGTGATACGAGTGGGTAATTGGATATGACTAAATTGGGAGAAAATGGGGAAAATGCTGCCTTGCTGCCTACTACCTACCTGATCAGCTGCTTCAGTAGAGAGGATTCTAATAAGACATGGAACTCATGAGGCAGATTATTTAGACGCTCTACTTAGATGTCACAGCAGTTTTAGCTTACTAAGCTAACACAGTTAGCGTCAGGCCGTTCAATCCGCTAGCACGCCAGCTAACGTCTCCCTCCGCGTACCAAAAATGGTTAAACTGTCCCTGACGAGCCCCAATTTACAAATAAACAACACTCAGGTATAACAGGTATAATTACACCTCTATACACGTTAAACATCAACGAGAATTTATTTACATTTCTGATTGAAAGGAACTCCGTTGGTTGCTCTGCATTCGTCCCTGAGCCGTTGTCGTGCCGCACTGAATGCTGGGATCGACTTCAGCGCTAAGGAGGCGTCGGACGCTCCCTCGTTATTCAGTCAGATCATCACTCAGAATTAAGGCGCCTCAGTAGGAGCATTTTAAGGGATCTAAGAATTTAGACACGCCCTCTTCTCATGAGTGTAGGATGACGACTATAAAATGCATCTATGTAGAGAGATCAGTAGGTTTTTAGACGAATCCCATGAGTGTTTTAACATCTCTTTATCCTGGTCAGGGCCGCAGTGGGTCTGATATACTGGGCGAAAGGCAGGAAACACACCAGACAGGTCGCCAGTCCATCACAGGGCAAAGCATCAATTGGGCTCCAGTTGTCCTGACTGCATGTCTTTGGACTTGTGGGAGGAAACCGGAGCACCAGGAGGAAACCCACACAGATACAGGTACACAGGGAGAACATGCAAACTCCACACAGAAAGGACCCTGGATGCCAGGCTGGGGAATCAAACCCAACTGTCAATCCAAACTCTATGAAACTGTATTAAATAATTAATAATAATCATGTTTAATTACGTACCACATACACTACAGCGGGCGGCACGGTGGCTTAGTGGGTAGCACTGTCGCCTCACAGCAAGAGGGTCCTGGGTTGGATCCCCAGGCGGGGCGGTCCGGGTCCTTTCTGTATGGAGTTTGCATGTTCTCCCCGTATCTGTGTGGGTTTCCTCCGAGAGTTCCGGTTTCCTCCCACAGTCCAAAAACATGCAGTCAGGTTAATTGGAGACACAAAATTTCCCTATAGGTGAGTGGATGTGTGTGTGTGTGTGTGTGTGTGTGTGTGTGTGCGTGCCCTGCAATGGACTGGCATCCCATCCAGGGTGTTACTGTGTGCCTTGCACCCATTGAAAGACTAGGATAGGCTCCAGCACGCCCCTGTGAACCTAATTGGTTAAGTGGATAAGAAAATGAATGAATGAATGAATACACTGTATAGCCAAAAGTATTTGGACACCTGACCATGAGCATTCTGAAAAGAAATGGTATTAAAATAGAGTGATCGCTGTGATCTTTTCAGTTAGAACAACAGCCACACAAGATTTTGATTTGTGTCTGTGTGTGGGAATTTGTACCCATTCAGCTCTTTTGACTGATTCAGTCAAAAGAGCTGATTTGTACATCTGGGCACAGATGCTGGTTGATGTTCCGGTTCATCGCAGAGCTGTTGAGTGAGGCTGAGGTCAGAACTTTAATTTAAGCTGAGCTTTTCGTCATGTCTTTATAGAGATCGCATTGTGCACAAGAACAGGAATGAGCCTTCCCTAAACTGTTGCTACAAAATATTGCGTCCCAATATAATAGAACATGCAAACTCCACACAGTAAAGGTTCCTGGATGCCAGGCTAGGGAATCGAACCCAAGACCTTCTTGCTGTGAGGCGAACTCTAGTTTGAATGTTCTAAACCTGTCATGGAGCTCAAAGTACGACCCAAACTCTGCTGTATTAAATAATTATAATGTTTAATTATGTACCACGTACACTGTATAGCCAAAAGTATTCGGACACCTGACCATGAGCTTGTCGGATTTCCCATTCTGAAAAGAAACGGTATTAAAATAGAGCGATCGTTGTGATCCTTTTACTTAGAACAACAACCGCACAAGATTTTGATTTGTATCTGTGTATGGGAATTTGTGCCCATTCAGTCAGAAGAGCTGATCTGTAAAACTGGGCATGGATGCTGGTAGATGTTTCGGTTCATCTCAGAGCTGTTGAGTGGGGCTGAGGTCAGGACTCTGTGCAGGACTCTGGAGTTTCTTTAATTTAAGCTGAGCTTTTCGTCATGTCTTTATAGAGATCGTATTGTGCACAAGAACAGGAATGATTCTTCCCTAAACTGTTGCTGCAAAGTTGGAAGCATGTAAATTCCTTTATAGAATCGATTTATTACATCTGTAAGCAACAGCTGTGTCTGAAACGCATGAATTCAGTGATTAGAGGGGGCGTCCCAATACTTTTGTCCATATAGCGTAACTTATTGTTGATCTAAATCAGCTCCACGTGCTCCGTCTTCATGAACCTACATGAGCTCTAATGGATTCACACTCCATGAAGTTCTTCATTAAGGGCGCCGAACTGAACGGAGCGGAACGTTTTTCCACAATAAACACACGTACAGCCTCACCCGTCATGATAAAACACCAACTAAAGCACCAGCCCTACCCAAGCAATCACACCGAGCGTTTAAACACTTCATTTGTTCCTCTTATTCTGCCGTACAGAGCCTGGGGTTTTACTGCGACGGCACGCCCGCTGATATACGTTTAGAACGGAGAAGCGGTGCTGCGCGGTGAAATGCGGCGTGGATGGATGGCATTTATCAGCGCCAGATCTCCTGCCTAATTGGATTTGTGAGCAGAAAGAGAGCTTCTCCATTAGCACAGAATTGAGAGCTTGGACGAGCAATCACACCGTCTGCACCGTTCTCATGGTACCCTACTTCACACCGTCGTCATCCTGATTCGTCCTTCACTCAAACAGACACACGTTGTGTTGTTGTTTTTAGAGGATTGTGAGGTTTAAACTCATCTCTGTTCCTCAGACGAACACGACCACGTCTTACTTAGCTGCTTTGTGGGAAGGTTTTTATAAAGTTTCTGTACAGGGCTGCTGGGATTTAGGAGGGCATAAAAGTCCAGAGATGGGGACTCGAGTCCAAGTAGCACGAGACTTCAGACTCGACTCGGACTTGTTTTAAATGACTCGGACTCGACTCAAGACTCCCTTTTATTAAAGATGAATGAAACGTCGATCCGACATCATTCTGATCGTGTCATTTTCTGCTCTCTAATAACGCTCCGGCCGTCTTAACCCGCAACGCACGCAATGAGTAAATGTTCCAGCCAGCTTCTGGCGTAGTGATGAAGCGTCGCTCCCTACTCCCTACACAGTCTGAAGTTCACTTCATTTGAACATTTTCGTTACCTTTGGATTGGAATCTCACTTAAAATGGTGGAATACCCTATGTAGTGCACTTCACAGGAACAGATAATGTGAATGGAACGCTCCTACAGAATCGGTGCTGATGGTTGAAAGACGCTTTCTGAACCAATCAGAGCTTCTGATTGTAATTGTTAGTAAGAAACGCTGTTATCTGAATTTATTCAGTTTGCAGCGTCACACAGATGACGTGGTAATGAAACGCTCGATCGGCTTTCTAACGACTTCCTGTTTTACTTCACAACCGGGAAAAGTTTGGAGGTTTTTAATTATAAGCACGTTTACAAAATAACGGATTCTATTCCTAATGGGACGCACGTTTATAAATGTAATAGCATCTGGAAGAACAGAAGCTAAGGTAAGCAGTGGTTATGATTGTTTTGCTGTGTTTTGGATTTTGGCCACTGTGCCGTGATTTATCGAGCGCTTTTGTTCTGTAATGAAAACAAAACGTATCAGTTGAAGCTTTTAACTGGAAGCTTCTTGTTACAGAAATTCCATTCATTTGCACAATAATGGAAAGTAAAGGCACGAAGTAAAACGACTAAATACACTCGCTAATCTGTTGTTTTTTATTTGAACTTACAGATTATTTGTTTATTTCTACGCTACATTTCCAATGTATGTTTTGTGTAGATTATATTGACTCGTGACTTGACTCGGACTGTAGCGTACAGACTCCTGACTTGACTCGGACTCATATTTTGTGACTTGTGAACATCTCTGTCTCTGCCACACAATCAAGTTTCTTTACACCAAAGCTACATTCCAGTCCACAGCGTTCCTACGAAGTGCTCTTGTGTTCCCTACATGCTAATCATGTGATCTCGGCTATGAGGGAACTTTAGCTGGTTAAATCCCTTCATTTGAAATATTAGACAGAAATCCTTGAGCGCTCCTTTGCTTTCCAAAGTAATATTTTGGCTAGTCAACAGTGGGGTGACCATATTTTGTTATTTTACAAAATAAGATGTGCGGCATGGGGCACACGGATGCCTTCACTGGGTGGAACTAATTTTAAACCAACTAGTTAATTTCCCTAAGGGGATCAATAAAGTCTTATCTTATCTAACTGGGTGGAAGGTTTGGTTCAGGGGGCGTTTGGCCCTAAACAATAAAAACAACAAATAAAATAGTTCATCAGTGGAGCTATTTCACCAGAATGTGGCGCTATCACTGCGTTGACAATAACCTCTATCTTAGTACTCGCTGTTTCAGAATCAAGGAAAGACTTCTATAACAAGGCAGACGTGCTGCAGTCAATTCAAATGCAAAAACTCCCTCGGCAGCAGTAACAGCATCTTCTGTGTTACCTGATGAACTCTCTCCTTAAGCTGTATGTTTGTGTTTTGCTGAACTGCCACCTTTATTGGACACTTTGCAGGTCGTGCATTCTGCTTCCCAACGATCCCGACCGAGACGAAAACACTGATTTTTTCTGTAATTGGTTTAAAAGCTTACTTCAAATGTCCAAATTTCTTATGTAGTCACGTCACAGAGAACCACTGGGGTGATTGGAATACACACTCATGCATATACACACGCTCATACACAAACACCAAGTTATGCCAAGTTCACACTACAGGACTTTCCAAGTGGTCAGGTCTCTGTACTGTTCACACTACACGACTGGATCTCTTGTAATCAGGAGTCTTTTCGTTTGTTGTGTGTTTCACACTACACGACTGATCGGTGATAGGGGGTTTCACCCTACACCATCTATCACCAACTGTCTCTGGTCAACGTGACAAACTACGTTCTGTCACAAAAACAAACGTGAGAAGTGACGAGGGGTTTAATGATACCACGTCCAAAAATGCACGTCAACAATAATCAACGATCAAAGTTGTTTGTGCGCTGATGTGTAGCGTAAAAGCTGCTACTTTGTGTTCTACCTCGGTTAAACGTCTTGCACTTGGGTTCTATTTGAATTCCAGCAGGTACTGGGCTGTGTCCCAGTTCTGTTATCCACATAGTGTGTTAAACATTGGCATGGTACCTGGCACGGGACGAAATACCCACCCTGATCTGTTGAAGTGAATATGTTCCGCTGGTATTTTCCTGAGTCGGGCGTGAGCGTGGAGCTGACAGGAGCCATTAAAAGCGGCTCTATATGAGCGCACGCTCTGCACAGATCCTCGCCCTGCGCTCAGGAGGAAATCAATGCCCGCCGCACGCTGACATTTTAATCTAAAGGTCCTGCATATTTGTTTTTCTGGACTTTGAAGGCCGACGTACAGCTTATAGCCGGACCCGGCGGAGGTGGAGGATGACCACAAAGGCACTCTCATTTTCTCTGACCGTCCCCCCCCCCCCCCCCTCCACCTTTCATCCCATCCCCCTCTTTTTTTCCTCCTCATTCTCAGCCTCGTCTCTTTTCCCATCATCTGGATGCTGAAACAATCATCAATTACTCTTATCCACCAGCGCCATCTCATCTCGGCTCATTTTGGAGATGAGGCTTCTGTGTCGGAAAAAAATGGGACGTCCAATCCTCTTCCTGTCCATCACACCTCCGTCCCTCTGATTCTGTAATTCTCTCTCTCTCTCTCTCTGTCTGACTGACAGTCGCTCAGCAAATCAATAATAATTATTCAACTGCAGCAGCTGACGCTCGGATGGGAACAGAACAAACATCCAGTGTGAATCTGAATATTTCAGCCCCGAAGCTTCCGGCACGTTAACGATACGCTGTCCTGCATATTTCACAGACTGAGTGGCTCTTCTCACTAGGCTACCACTCATTATTGTCTGGTCTGCATGGCAGAAATGGGATTCAAACCCACAACCTTTAGGTTGGTAACTATCAGCTTCTCCCACTAGGCTACCATTCATTATTGTCCGTTAAGGGCCCAACACTTTTTTTTTTTCTTTCTTTCTGTGTCTGTCTGTCTGTCTGTCTGTCTGTCTGTCTGTCTGTCTGTCTGTCTTTCTTTTTATCTGTCTGTCTGTCTGTCTTTCTTTTTATCTGTCTGTCTGTCTGTCTGTCTGTCTGTCTGTCTTTCTTTCTATCTTTTTTGTCTATCTGTCTTTCTGTCTGTCTTTCTTTTTTCTTTCTTTTTTTCTCTCGGTCTGTCTGTCTTTCTATCTGTCTGTCTATCGATCTTTCTTTATGTCTGTCTGCCTGTCTTTCTTTTTTCTGTCTGTCTGTCTTCTTTCTTTCTTTCTTTCTTTCTTTCTTTCTTTCTTTCTTTCTTTCTTTCTTTCTTTCTTTCTTTCTTTCTTTCTTTCTTTCTTTCTTTCTTTCTTTCTTTCTGTCTGTCTGCCTGTCTTTCTTTTTTCTGTCTGTCTGTCTGTCTTCTTTCTTTCTTTCTTTCTTTCTTTCTTTCTTTCTTTCTTTCTTTCTTTCTTTCTTTCTTTCTTTCTTTCTTTCTTTCTTTCTTCTGCCTCTTTCTTTCTT
Source organism: Trichomycterus rosablanca (assembly GCF_030014385.1). Taxonomy (NCBI): domain Eukaryota; kingdom Metazoa; phylum Chordata; class Actinopteri; order Siluriformes; family Trichomycteridae; genus Trichomycterus; species Trichomycterus rosablanca. The sequence goes on from NC_085998.1 coordinate 3,481,959, forward strand.
TCTTTCTTTCTTTCTTTCTTTCTTTCTTTCTTTCTTTCTTTCTTTCTTTCTTTCTTTCTTTCTTTCTTTCTTTCTTTCTTTCTTTCTTTCTTTCTTCTGCCTGTCTGTTTTTCTTTCTTTCTTTCTTTCTTTCTTTCTTTCTTTCTTTCTTTCTTTCTTTCTTTCTTTCTTTCTTTCTTTCTTTCTTTCTTTCTTTCTTTCTTTCTTTTTGTCTGTCTGTCTGTCTGTCTGTCTGTCTGTCTTTTTTTCTGTCTGTCTGTCTGTCTGTCTGTCTGTCTGTTGTCATAGAACCCAGTTAAACAAATGAGACAAAAATATTGTACTTGGTCATTTATTTCTTGAGGAAAATGATCCAGTATTACATATTTGTGAGTGGCAAAAGTATGTGAACCTTTGCTTTCAGTATCTGGTGTGACCCCCCTTTGCAGCAATAACTGCAACTAAACGTTTCCGGTAACTGTTGATCAGTCCTGCACACCGGCTTGGAGGAATTTTAGCCCATTCCTCCGTACAGAACAGCTTCAACTCACAGCTTCCTCACATTAACTGCACCGCTTCAGGTCCTTCCACAACATTTTGATTGGATTAAGATCAGGACTTTGCCATTCCAAAACAATTTCATTCCAGAACAACTTGTGTGCTTAGGGTCGTTGTCTTGCTGCATGACCCACCTTCTCTTGAGATTCAGTTCATGGACAGATGTCCTGACATTTTCCATTAGGATTCTCTGATATAATTCAGAATTCATTGTTCCATCAACGATGGCAAGCCGTCCTTACCCAGACATGATACTACCGCCACCATGTTTCACAGATGGGATAAGGTTCTTATGCTGGAATGCAGTGTTTTCCTTTCTCCAAACATAACGCTTTTCATTTAAACCAAAAAGTTCTATTTTGGTCTCATCCGTCCACAAAACATTCTTCCAGTAGCCTTCTGGCTCGTCCACGAGATCTGTAGCAAACTGCAGGCGAGCAGCAATGTTCTTTTTGGAGAGCAGTGGCTTTTCACCCTGCCATGCACACCATTGTTGTTCAGTGTTCTCCTGATGGTGGACTCATGAACATTAACATTAGCCAATGTGAGAGAGGCCTTCAGTTGTTTAGAAGTTACCCTGGGGTCCTTTGTGACCTCGCCGACTATTACACGCCTTGCTCTTGGAGTGTTCTTTGTTTGGTCGACCACTCCTGGGGAGGGTAACAATGGTCTTGAATTTCCTCCATTTGTACACAATCCGTCTGACTGTGGATTGGTGGAGTCCAAACTCTTTAGAGATGGTTTTGTAACCTTTTCCAGCCTGATGAGCATCAACAACTCTTTTTCTGAGGTCCTCAGAAATCTCCTTCGTGCGATGATACACTTCCACAAACATGTGTTGTGAAGAGCAGACTTTGAAAGATCCCTGTTCTTTAAATAAAACAGGGTGCCCACTCACACTCGTCCCATTGATTGAAAACACCTGACTCTAATTTCACCTTCAAATTAACTGCGAATCCTAGAGGTTCACATACTTTTGCCACTCACAAATATGTAATATTGGATAATTTTCCTCAATAAATAAATGAGCAAGTACAATATTTTTGTCTCATTTGTTTAACTGGGTTCTCTTCATCTACTTTTAGGACTTGTGTGAAAATCTGATAATGTTTTAGGTCAAATTTATGCAGAAATATAGAAAATCAATCCTAAAGGGTTCACAAACTTTCAAGCACCACTGTATGTGTTTGTTTGTGTGTATGTGTGTATGTGTGTGTATATCTTTCTTTCTTTCTTTTTTTATTTCTGTCTGTCTGTCTGTCTGTCTGTCTGTCTGTCTGTCTGTCTGTCTGTCTTTTCTTTCTCTCTAGTTTGTAAATGTTTCAGCATGTCCGAGACAGTCGCCGCGCCTCTTTATAGTCTGGCGGAGTGACGGGTTATTAGCATTAGTGCTCGCTGCACTAATTTAAGCTTGTTTATGACCGTATCACCCACGCGCCTGAGTGAACAATAAATCTCGGCCTGATATTCCTCAAGTTCAAATCTTAGCTGTGCTACCAGTCGGCTGATTGGCAGTGCAGACAGTGCAGCAGTCTGCTGGGTGGGTAAAGACCAGACTAAAAAGTAGGCGGGGTCTAAAAAGGGGTCGGAGGGAGGGCGTGTCAGGTGAATATACCCTCCTCATACGCCATCAGGGTCTCCAGAAGCGGAGGAGTATAAATTGTACGATAAATTGTAGCAGTGGCAGAATACTGCCACCCACCGTCGCCGCCGCCGCCACCACCCGGTCTCTTCCTGCCTGAGCTAAAAATACATGGAGACTAGCTGGAAGCGAAGAGTTCATTAGAGGACTTACGAGGGCTTAGCCTCTGCGCGGCGCTCCGGAGGAAGTCCACTTCCTGCTGTCTCTTTCTGGGAATGATAAACCTTAGCGGCCGATCGATCGAGCTATCGGAAAACCGGGGAGGTCATCGATGAGTCCTTCATGTCCGGGGCCGCCGCCGACGGGGGACATCCGGTACGACTCGGCGTCGGTAATGAGGCTCGGATACGCAGCTGCTCCCTCGCGCTCGCACACACCGCGGCCGGGGGTACGAGCCCAGCTATTGATTAGCTTAATGCGCTCCACACAAACAGAGGCTAAGCTAGCGCTGACAGGAGCCGAGCGTAAATAAATACCTGAAGCTCCTGCCGGCGCCTTCAAAGGTTTTCAGCTTGATTAAAGCAACATTAAAGGAAATAATGAGGATTTAATTTTAGGTAGTACAGGCACTATATGGACAAAAATATTGGGACGCCCTTCTTATGATTGAATTCATGTGTTTCAGCTACCACAGTTGCTAACAGTTTAAAGAAGGGCACACGTGGAGTTTGCATGTTCTTCCTGTGTGGGTTTCCTTTAGGTTCAACAAGTCCAAAGACATGCACTCAGGCCAGTGTGTGTGTGTATATACTGGTGCTGGTCATAAAATTAGAATATCATGAAAAAGTTGATTTATTTCAGTAATTCCATTCAAAAAGTGAAACTTGTATATTATATTCATTCATTACACACAGACTGATATATTTCAAATGTTTATTTCTTTTAATGTTGATGATTATAACTGACAACTAATGAAAACCCCAAATTCAGTATCTCAGAAAATTAGAATATTGTGACAAGGTACAATATTGAAGACACCTGGTGCCACACTCTAATCAGCTAATTAACTCAAAACACCTGCAAAGGCCTTTAAATGGTCTTTCAGTCTAGTTCTGTAGGCTACACAATCATGGGGAAGACTGACTTCACAGTTGTCCAAAAGACGACCATTGACACCTTGCACAAGGAGGGCAAGACACAAAAGGTCATTGCTAAAGAGGCTGGCTGTTCACAGAGCTCTGTGTCCAAGCACATTAATAGAGAGGCGAAGGGAAGGAAAAGATGTGGTAGAAAAAAGTGTACAAGCAATAGGGATAACCGCACCCTGGAGAGGATTGTGAAACAAAACCCATTCAAAAATGTGGGGGAGATTCACAAAGAGTGGACTGCAGCTGGAGTCAGTGCTTTAAGAACCACCACGCACAGACGTATGCAAGACATGGGTTTCAGCTGTCGCATTCCTTGTGCCAAGCCACTCTTGAACAAGAGACAGCGTCAGAAGCGTCTCGCCTGGGCTAAAGACAAAAAGGACTGCTGAGTGGTCCAAAGTTATGTTCTCTGATGAAAGTAAATTTTGCATTACCTTTGGAAATCAAGGTCCCAGAGTCTGGAGGAAGAGAGGAGAGGCACAGAATCCACGTTGCTTGAGGTCCAGTGTAAAGTTTCCACAGTCAGTGATGGTTTGGAGTGCCATGTCATCTGCTGGTGTTTTTCCACTGTGTTTTCTGAGGTCCAAGGTCAACGCAGCCGTCTACCAGGAAGTTTTAGAGCACTTCATGCTTCCTGCTGCTGACCAACTTTATGGAGATGCAGATTTCATTTTCCAACAGGACTTGGCACCTGCACACAGTGCCAAAGCTATCAGTACCTGGTTTAAGGACCATGGTATCCCTGTTCTTAATTGGCCAGCAAACTCACCTGACCTTAACCCAATAGAAAATCTATGGGGTATTGTGAAGAGGAAGATGCGATACGCCAGACCCAACAATTCAGAAGAGCTGAAGGCCACTATCAGAGCAACCTGGGCTCTCATAACATCTGAGCAGTGCCACAGACTGATGGACTCCATGCCACGCCGCATTGCTGCAGTAATCCAGGCAAACGCAGCCCCAACTAAGTATTGAGTGCTGTACATGCTCATACTTTTCATCTTCATACTTTTCAGTTGGCCAACATTTCTAAAAATCCTTTTTTTGTATATGTCTTAAGTAATATTCTAATTTTCTGAGATACTGAATTTGGGGTTTTCATTAGTTGTCAGTTATAATCATCAACATTAAAAGAAATAAACATTTGAAATATATCAGTCTGTGTGTAATGAATGAATATAATATACAAGTTTCACTTTTTGAATGGAATTACTGAAATAAATCAACTTTTTCATGATATTCTAATTTTATGACCAGCACCAGTATGTGTGTGTATATATACTGTATATACGCTTTCCACACTGTGTTGGAGTGTACCTGTGGGAATTTGTGTCCATTTTGTTTGTAGCTTTGTAACAACCACTATCACTCACTCCATTTCTTATTTGCCCACCGTTCACTCGCTCACTCACACTCTCTCAAACACTCTCGTTCACTCTCAGTCAGACCAACGTGTGTGTGTGTGTGTGTGCGCGCCCTGTGATGGACTGGTGACCTGTCCGATGAGTTTCCTGCCTTTCACCCAATGAATCAGACCCACCGCAACCCTGACCAGGATAAATCGGGGGTAAAACAGACACTTTTCATACCCTGATATATTAATCTGTGTTTTTAGTGTAAGTAATTAATTGAGGTCTCTGTTTTGGGGGTTCAAACACACCCTACAACCTATAACCAAATGTAGTGACCCCCTCTTGAGCCCCCCTCTGAGACGGATTTAAATATTCCATACGTTCTTCGTGACAGGCTGGAGGTTTTATCTGTGGAGCTGTAAACACACTGAACCCTGTTCCACTGTGGAGCTCAGTGCTGATCTTCTGGACAGCTTTAGCACTTACGCTGCAGGAGATTCACCTGGCCTTTTAACAATCGATGCTCCCGGCCTCTCCGGCTCTCATCTTTTGTGCTGCCAATACCAGAAACGAGTCCCAAAATGGTGCTGAGAGGACGTACGCGTCAGCCAAAGGTCAGTCGGCCGCTGAGAGACATGAAAGAGCTCGGCGCTCGGGTCAATAATGCCACGATTTCAAAAGAATCTCCGTCCGTCCAATCAATGAGCTCAGAAAAAAAGAGCAAATGGGCGGGATGAGACCGGGACGACCTGACCGCAGGACCGTCGTTGTCCTGAACCCGCCGACCCCGACCATCTCAGCGGGAAAGTTCAGATAATAAGTTTAAATCCTGCTGTACAGTTTAACTACAACACAGTCAAAAATATGTGGACACCTGAGCATGAAGCTTTGGAACCAACTTACCAGTGTTGGGGCTTGAACCAATAACCTTCTTATCACTAGTCCACCTGCTTAACCCCTGAACTATTGAATTCTTTTATTTAGGACATTAATATGGCCCCTCTCTTGCAACTACAACAGGGTGCCTATGGGAATTTCTGCTCATACAACCTACAGATTTATGAAACTCATGGAACTCACGTCATGAGTTTTCAGTGGGTAAAGCACTGGATTTGTAATTGGAAGGTTGCTGGTTCAAGCCCCACCACCACTGGCAGGTTGCCACTCTTGAACCCTTGAGTTGCCTTCACTTCATTTATTTATTGGCTTATTTACCTAATTATTAATTCATTTATTTAAATATTTATTAAATGAGTAATTCATCAATTAAAAGATTTTATTTATTCATTTATTGTACTTGTGTATTTAAGTATTTATTAACTAAGTAATTAATCAATTAACTGCTTTTATTTTTTTTTATGTATTTAAAAAGTAAGTAATGAAAAGTTATTAATTTAATTGTTTCATTATATACTTCTTTAATTAATTAATTAATTAATTAAATTATTAAATTATTTATTCATTAATTAATGTACTTATTTTATTTATTTATTTACTCATTCATTAATTTATTGAAGTAATTATTAAGTAATTAACTAATTAATTAAATATTTGCTTTTATTTATTTATTTAAATAGGTATTAACTAAATAAATAATTAATTTGTTGTATTTATTTACTTATTTTATTTATTTACTAATACATTTATTTCTCTAAGTATTTATTAACTAAGTAATTAATCAATTAACTGCTTTTATTTATTTATTTATTTAATTATTTAAATATTTATTAAGTAATTTATAAAGTAATTAATTTATTTGTTTTATTATTTACTTTTTTACTAAACTAATTCATTTATTTAAGTATTCATAAATTTATTTATTTACCAATGAATGTATTTCTCTAAGTATTTATTAACTAAGTAATTAATCAATTAACTGCTTTTATTTATTTATTTATTTGTTTTTTATGTATTTAAATATTTATTAAATAAGTAATTAATTTATTTGTTTTATTATTTACTTCTTTATTTAACTAATTTTTAAAGTATTTATTAATTTATCTATTTCCTTATTTTATTTATTTATTTATTAATTAATTGATTTAAATATTTATTATATTGGTAATTAATTGCTGCTATTCATTTATTTACATAGTTATTAAGGAAACAATTTTTTTAATGTGTTTTATTTATTTACTTGGTTAATTAATTATTTTATTTAAGTATTCTTTAATGTATTTACTTATTTTGTTCTTTTCCTTTTATCCTCTCTCCCTCTTGAACCCTTGAGTTTAATTGTATTTAGTCGTGGTTCCCCAAACTGTTTTCACAAACTTTGGTCACATATATATGGACACTATATGGACAAAAATATCAGGACGCCTTGTCTAATCTCAAATCCATGCGTTTCAGCCACAGTAGTTGCTAACAGGTGTAATAAATCAATCATATAAAGGAAATTATAAGCTTCCGACTTTGCAGAAACAGTTTAGGGAAGGACCTTTCCTTTTCCAGCTCTGCCCCTTGGTTTAAAGAAACTGTCCTTACCTCAGCCCCACTCAGCAGCTCTGGGATGAACTGGAACATCAACCATCATCAGTGCCCAGAATACAAATCAGCTCTTTTGACTGAATGAGCACAAATTCCCACAGACGTACTTTTAAGATCACACAGAGGTCACTTTATACTGAATTAATATCGTTTGTTTTTGAAATGTGACGTCTGACAAGCTCATGATCAGGTGTCCAAATACTTTTGGCTGTATAGTGTGTGTTTATGGACAGTTATGACCCAGTGCCGCCCCGTCCAGGGATTCTGGGGTTTTGTAGATTTTTGTTTCATTAATCATATTAACCCCGATCACACACACACACACACACACACACACACACACGGAGCGTTTCAATTAAACAAACAGGTTGTGTCCTCGTAAACTCCCCTGAATGAGATTGACGAGGCCAGCATGACATCACGAGCGGCCGGCGGTATACTCCGGATGACCTCTGGCGCTCCACATGTTGATAATTTATAGAGGCCGGACGGTGTGAGGATCCGGTGAGAGGAATTTATCTGCTGCCTCCATCGTGTTATTGCAGGAGAGCAGGCGGCACACCGACGCTGCCCAATTCCATTAGAGAGATTGTGATGGCTCAGATGAACAGACTATTGACAGCATACACACACACACACACACACGCACACACACACACACACACGCACACACACACACACACACACTTAATGAATTGCTTTGTCTGAACGTCAGGCTCTTCACACACCAGCACTCATACTTTTATTTATTTATTTTATTATCATTTATTTTACTTATTTTATTTAAGTATTTATTAACTGATCAATTAATTAATAGAATTTTTTGTTTTATAAACTTACTCCTTGTTTATTTATGCATTTAAATAGTTACTTAATTTGTTTGATTTATTCATTTTTTTATTTTATTCCTGTAAGTATTCTTTCTTTCTTTCTTTCTTTCTTTCTTTCTTTCTTTCTTTCTTTCTTTCTTTCTTTCTTTCTTTCTTTCTTTCTTTCTTTCTTTCTTTCTTTCTTATATAATAATAATAACAATATTACTACTACTACTATTACTAATAAAAAAAAATATTAAGATATAAAAACACTATTATTGTTATTATTATTCTTCTTGTTGTTCCTCAGCCTTTGTCCCGTTTTTCGGTTACGGGGTCGGCATTTCTGGCTTCTTCCCGTTAGTTTTATGCCGGATGCCCTTCCTGACACGACACTCCCTATTCATCCGGGCTTGGGACCGGCACTACAATGCACTGGTCTGTGCATCCCAGCGGCTAGGTAACTATGGGACAATTCAGTGTCTCCAATTAGCCTAGCGGCATGTCTTTGGACTGTGGGAGGAAATCGGAGCATTAGTATTAGAATTATTATTGCTGTTGTTATTGTAGTAATATACTAATAACAAATACATAAATAAATAAATAAATATTAGGGTAATAATTTCTCACTATTTCCTTATTTGTTTACTTTATAAAACATTTCATATTATTGTTGTTATTTTTATTTTTATTGTTATTATTATTATTATTATTATTATTATTATTTATTATTATTATTATTATTGTTATTATTATTAGTAGTAATAGTATTATTATTAGTATTATTGTTGTGGTAGTTGTGTAACTGCTTTTATTTATTTATGTAATTAATAATTTATTTAAAGATTCATTAACTATGTAATAAAAGTTTTGTATTTTATACTTATTTAATTAATTAATTCTTTATTAAATAATTAATTAATTAATGTACTCATTTATTAATTAATTAATTAAAGTATTTATTAAGTAGTATATATATATATTAGGAGGACCCTTGAGTTGCCTTAATTGTTTTTAGTTGTGGTATAATAATAATAATAATAATAATATTCATTTATTTTATTTATTTATTTTCTAGTCTCACCTACCTCTACCGTGGTCTAAGGTGCCTTTCGGTGCCCTTCAGTCATTAGGCAGCTCTAACCAGACATGAGAACCTTGACCGGACTGATCCTCCATATTTCTCCGTCACTCTCAGCAGAAACGTTTAGACCTTCGGCTTGTGTCAGAGGCCCCAGACCCCCAGAAAAGCCTCTGAAGTGCTGCTGTTACATTAGATTATTCCGGTGGGGGGGGGGGGGGGACGGGACGGTGCAGACCGAGCAGCTGATTAGGTTCCAGTAAACTCGATTGCTAAAGGCTACATGTAAGATAATGGTCAGGTCCTCTGAGGAAGCCGCTTAAAGCTAGCATCAATCCAGAGCTAATCTAAAGCTGCGCTCCGTCCTCTTTGCCCTCCGTGGGTCACCGGCAATCATACCAGCAATCGTTCTATCGGCAAAACATATCAGCGGGAGATTAGCGCCGGCCGGCCTTTATAGCGGAGTCCAGGACTGACTGTGATTATAGCACGCTGGTTATGCACAATTATGTATTGTTCAGCTCTAATAATCACATCACCGACGGTCATGTGATGCTTCAGGACGCCGACTAAACCAGAGCTGAACAATTCAGACGCGTCGTCTTTATAAACCTGCTCGTGTTCCGGCTGTTCCAGTGGTTCACATCTTTATTATATACATACAAGTTTGGTTGTATCTAATTCCCACATTGTATTCCGCCCCTACTGCTGCGGACTTCCACTCTTGACGAGCCGTGGCTAACACACGACACGTGTGCGGTACTGACCACACCTTCTTTTCACCTGCACGATCTGGGTTCATAGTGAGATCCGTATCACGCACTGATCCCCATTATACCCCGTCTCTGTGCAGTGCAGCGCCATCGATGAGCCAGCAGAGGTCGTAACTGCAGCAGTTATGAGGAATCCCTTCAGCCCTTCTCCCGCGGACAAGCCGATCACTGTCTGTATAGGCGCCCGGTCAGCCGATAGCTAACGCAAGACTTCATGGACAGTGTGAGCACACCACCACTGGACTCTGGAGCAGCTGGCTGACTGGACTAGATGTAGTTTGTGGAGTGGCAACGTGTTTAATTCCAGAAAATAAATTGTATGTGTCCAACAGTTTGGGGAAGGCTCTTTCCTATTCGCGAATGACTGTTCCCATGTCCAAAAAGCAAGGTCCATCAGCTCAAGACCTAGCTTCAACCCTATTACACACATTTGGGATGAATTGGAATGTTGATTGTTAGGCTGTCTTGTGCAATGTCATCACCCGACCTCATTACTGCTGTTTTTGGTCTGACTAGGCACAAATTTCCATAGACACACTTAAAGAAAGCCTCTATAGAAAAGTGTAGGGAGTCGTGAGCATCGCTTCATCACTACACAGAAAGTAAGCAGTAAAATTTACCCATCAGTCACTGCGTTTCGACTAGTGTCAATGTAAAGAGTGACTAGCAAAGGTATAGAAAGGCTAAAAATTCACCAGACCGCTCAGGTGGCGCAGCGGTAAAACACACGCTAGCACTGGTATCTCGAGTACATGGTATCGAATCTTAGCTCTGCCATCCGTCTGGGCTGTGCGGCCACATGAACGATTGGCCTGTTCTTCATGAAGGGGTGGGGTAGTAGAAAGCCGGATAGGGTCTCCTCGTAAATGATGCGACTGCGACCCCTGCTGGCTGCTGGCGCCTGCACAGAGAATCAGGGTGTGTCTCTCCGTACACGGGGCTGAACAGATGCATACGGCTGCTGCCCACGTGTCGGAGGGGGCGTGGGTTAGCTTCGTTCTCCTCAATCAGAGCGGGGATCGGCATTGGTGGAGAGGAAGCGTGGTGCAATCGGGCAATTGGACGCACTAAAAAGTCAGAGAGTAAAAAGAAGAAAAAAATGCATAAACAAAATATATATAAAAATAAAAAATTCACCAGAATCCAGTTTAGCTTGTTAGCTAATCAGGAGCAACATGACGTTAACACCCCACAAACCTTCTGTACGCCCATAAAAATCACCTTTATTTTCATATTACACACACAATATGATACACAGCCCAGTTTCATTAGTTTGGAGTTACTTTCGAAAGCTCAAAGATCATCGTAAACGCGACACTAACCAAAATCAATAAAAATTGCCAAGACAAACATAAAGGATCTCTTCTTTGTTCTTTTTTTACCTGCTATCCCAATAAACGCATACAAGAAATGTTTATTTCCTTACACAGCACCACTGGACTCTGGAGCAGCTGGTTGACTGGACTAGATGTAGCACTCTTGCTGTCCAGTCATGCACTTATTAGCAACTGAGTGGTTAAATATCAGAATTTCATTTTATTAGTTTGTAGTTACAATAAAACGTGATACGTAGGGATTCAACCCCATCATGTGACTTGTTATTAGTATGTAGGAAATACAAAAGCACTATGTAGGGACGCTGTGGACTGGAATCCAGCTCTAGTCTTACTTCATAAAATCAATTATCGGCGCCCAGGTGGCGCAGCGGGATGTTCCGCTAGCACACCAGTGCCGAGATTCGGAACTCCTCGGTACGAAACTCGGTGCTGCCACCGGTCAGCTGGGCGCCATCTAGCGGGCATAATTGGCAGTGCCTGCAGCAGACACGTTTCTGCTAGGGCGGGATGTCCGGACTATGTAGGTGGGGTCTTCAAATGCTGTGTAAGGACCCTGATCGGGTTCCGCTAAGGGCTGCGTGCGGGTCGGAGGAGACGTGAGCACCAATATACCCTCGACTGCAATCAGGGATCCACCAGCAGCGGAGGACAAACTGACTACACTAAATCAGGAGAAAATGCAGAAATTAAATCAACACAGTCAAACTTGCATGTGCGTGATGGTTGTATGTAAACTTCTGACCTCTACACAGTGCTGGTGTTGTTTACTGGTTTATGTGGAAACCAATCATCCCACAAACTGGTCCTAATAAAAACGTCCGATCAGGTTTTGCCGCTCCGGGTGAGAAACTAATTCTAGTGAGCTCTGGGCGAGCGCCCTCGGAGGTCAGAGATCGCTGACCTAGCCGGGCGTGTACAGCGCCGTTCCTCGCGGCTACGAGAGCGTAGCGAACACCATTAGCCAAATTCCCCTGATGTTCAGGACCATTACAGGGAGCCGGAGAGTTACAGAACCCGTCTAATCAAGAACTGTACACGTTCCTCATTAGTTCCTGTTCTGTTCCCAAAGCACTCCTGAGTTCCGCTATATGGACAAAAGTATCGGGACACCCCTTTAAACCCCAGAGTTATATAAATGAAACGATATGCTTCCAACTTCGCAGCAACAGTTTAGGGAAGGTCCTTTTCTGTTCCAGCATGTGTCCTGCACAGAGCTCTGACCACAGCCCTTTTATCAGCTCTGGAATGAACCGGAACATCAAGTGATCAGCGCCCAGCCATACAAATCAGCTATTTTGACTGACTGGGCACAAATTCCCACACACAACCATACTATAAGTATTGTATGTTTTTTTTCTATTTATTTATGCATTTACTTCCATTTTTCTCCCAATTTTAGTGTAGTCAATTTCTCTTCCGCTGCTGGTGGAGTCCTGATTGCAGTCGAGGTGGGTATATTGCTGCTCACGCCTCCTCCGACCCACGTGCAGCCCTTAACGGAACCCTTTTTCACCCATGCGTTCTGCACAGGCGCCCCTCTATCTGCTAACCAGGGTCCTTACACAGCGTTTGAAGACCCCACCCACATAGTCCGGTCATCCCGCCCTGGCAGACACGGTGGCCAATTAGTATCTGCTGCAGGCACTGCCAATTACGCCCGCTAGATGGTGCCCAGCCGACCGGTGGCAACGCCGAGTTTCAAACCGAGGAGTTCAGAATCTCGGTGCCGGTCAGTCTGTTTTAACACAATGTGTTTTTGAAACAGAACGTCCAGCAAGCTCATGGTCAAGCGTCCAAATACTTTTGGCCATACAGTGTAACAGACCAAGGTTCTTATTTTATAGTACATTTAGTACCAGATTCAGAAAGTATTTAGACTCCTCGACTTTATTGTGGTATGGATTTGATTTTGAGTAGAAATGCTTCCGCAGAAGGTCCTGGGTTTGATCCCCAGGTGGAGCGGTCCGGGTCCTTTCTGTGGGGAGTTTGCATGTTCTCCCGTGTCTGCGTGGGTTTCCTCCGGGTGCTCCGGTTTCCTCCCACAGTCTGAAGACATGCAAGTGAGGTGAATTGGAGATACAGACTACCTTCAAATCCTGATAAATAAATAAATGCAGAAATCAGTGACGTCCTTTACTGGTGTATGTAAACATCTGAGCTGTATTGATCAGACAGTGTGTGTGTGTGTGTGTGTGTGTGTGTGTGCTGGGGGTGGGGAGTACTTGCTGCAGTCCTTGAATGGTATTGACCCTTAACCATGACCTCCCGCTATAGCCTCTCTGTCTCTGTCCTCTTCTCTCCTCCAGTGTCTAGCACTGGACAGAATCCCGCTGGAAATGAACCGATGGCCATAAAATAAATGCAACCGAGTAAACACACACACACACAAAAACACAATGATCAGCCATAACATTAAAACCACCTCCTTGTTTCTACACTCACTGTCCATTTTATCAGCTCCACTTACCATATAGAAGCACTTCGTAGTTCTACAATTACTGACTGTAGTCCATCTGTTTCTCTGCATGCTTTGTTAGCCCCCTTTCACCCTGTTCTTCAATGGTCAGGACCACCACAGGACCACCACAGAGCAGGTATTATTTAGGTGGTGGATCATTCTCAGCACTGCAGTGACACTGACATGGTGCTGGTGTGTTAGTGTGTGTTGTGCTGGTATGAGTGGATCTGACACCGTGTCCACTCACTGTCCACTCTATTAGACACTCCTACCTAGTTGGTCCACACTGTAGATGTAAAGTCAGAGACGATCGCTCATCTATTGCTGCTGTTTGAGTCGGTCATCTTCTAGACCTTCATCAGTGGTCGCAGGACGCTGCCCACGGGGCGCTGTTGCTCTGTGGTGGTCCTGACCATTGAGGAACAGGGTGAAATGGGGCTAACAAAGCATGCAGAGAAACAGATGGACTACAGTCAGTAATTGTAGAACTACAAAGTGCTTCTTAATGGTAAGTGGAGCTGATGAAATGGACAGTGAGTGTAGAAACAAGGAGGTGGTTTTAATGTTATGGCTGATCACACATATATATATATATATATACTATATATATACAGTGTATCACAAAAGTGAGTACAACCCTCACATTTCTGCAGATATTTAAGTATATCTTTTCATGGGACAACGCTGACAAAATGACACTTTGACACAATGAAAAGTAGTCTGTGTGCAGCTTATATAACAGTGTAAATTTATTCTTCCCTCAAAATAACTCAATATACAGCCATTAATGTCTAAACCACTGGCAACAAAAGTGAGTACACCCCTTAGTGAAAGTTCCTGAAGTGTCAATATTTTGTGTGGCCACCATTATTTCCCAGAACTGCCTTAACTCTCCTGGGCATGGAGTTTACCAGAGCTTCACAGGTTGCCACTGGAATGCTTTTCCACTCCTCCATGACGACATTATGGAGCTGGCGGATATTCGAGACTTTGCGCTCCTCCACCTTCCGCTTGAGGATGCCCCAAAGATGTTCTATTGGGTTTAGGTCTGGAGACATGCTTGGCCAGTCCATCGCCTTTACCCTCAGCCTCTTCAATAAAGCAGTGGTCGTCTTAGAGGTGTGTTTGGGGTCATTATCATGCTTGAACACTGCCCTGCGACCCAGTTTCCGGAGGGAGGGGATCATGCTCTGCTTCAGTATTTCACAGTACATATTGGAGTTCATGTGTCCCTCAATGAAATGTAACTCCCCAACACCTGCTGCACTCATGCAGCCCCAGACCATGGCATTCCCACCACCATGCTTGACTGTAGGCATGACACACTTATCTTTGTACTCCTCACCTGATTGCCGCCACACATGCTTGAGACCATCTGAACCAAACAAATTAATCTTGGTCTCATCAGACCATAGGACATGGTTCCAGTAATCCATGTCCTTTGTTGACATGTCTTCAGCAAACTGTTTGCGGGCTTTCTTGTGTAGAGACTTCAGAAGAGGCTTCCTTCTGGGGTGACAGCCATGCAGACCAATTTGATGTAGTGTGCGGCGTATGGTCTGAGCACTGACAGGCTGACCCCCCACCTTTTCAATCTCTGCAGCAATGCTGACAGCACTCCTGTGCCTATCTTTCAAAGACAGCAGTTGGATGTGACGCTGAGCACGTGCACTCAGCTTCTTTGGACGACCAACGCGAGGTCTGTTCTGAGTGGACCCTGCTCTTTTAAAACGCTGGATGATCTTGGCCACTGTGCTGCAGCTCAGTTTCAGGGTGTTGGCAATCTTCTTGTAGCCTTGGCCATCTTCATGTAGCGCAACAATTTCGTCTTTTAAGATCCTCAGAGAGTTCTTTGCCATGAGGTGCCATGAACTTTCAGTGACCAGTATGAGAGAGTGTGAGAGCTGTACTACTAAATTGAACACACCTGCTCCCTATGCACACCTGAGACCTAGTAACACTAACAAATCACATGACATTTTGGAGGGAAAATGACAAGCAGTGCTCAATTTGGACATTTAGGGGTGTAGTCTCTTAGGGGTGTACTCACTTTTGTTGCCGGTGGTTTAGACATTAATGGCTGTATATTGAGTTATTTTGAGGGAAGAATAAATTTACACTGTTATATAAGCTGCACACAGACTACTTTTCATTGTGTCAAAGTGTCATTTTGTCAGTGTTGTCCCATAAAAAGATATACTTAAATATCTGCAGAAATGTGAGGGGTGTACTCACTTTTGTGATACACTGTATATATACAGTATATACACCCAGAAAGACCACCAATTTCACACAGCACTGTTGCATCCCTCATAACCAAGAATTCGAGAAACCGGGACTGTGGACAACAAGCCACGTAGTGGTTGTCCGAAGACCGCTACCGACAAAGAAACCTCAACAATGGTTTTGGCAGCCTTTGCGAAAAGTACACGACGCAGCACGCGACGTCTCGCAGCAGAATGTGGTGTCAGCCAGTCGTCCCTTGTACGGATTCTTCATACCAATAAGTGGCACCCCTTCAAGATCCAGCTGCAGCAGAAACTATCAGAGGACCCTGATAGATGTGTGGAGTTCTGCACCTGGGCGTTAGACCAACATCAACGGGATCCCGCATTCGCACAGGGCATTCTGTTTAGTGACCAGGCCAATTTTTTATGTCAGTGGTGAGGTCAACCGCCAGAACGTGAGCTCCACCACACTACGGAGCAGGTGTTCATCAGTGGCTGGATATTCAATTCCCCGGTCATTGGATTGACAGTCGTGGTCCTGTGGAATGACCGCCAAGATCACCCGACCTCACACCACTCCACTTTTATCTCTGGGGTCATCTCAAACAAATCCGCAACAAACAGCACCTTCAGCACCACATCGTGGAGGCTTGTGACAGCATTTCTCCAGAGATTCTCATGCGGATTCATCTCAAACTACTGATACACTACATGACCAAAAGTATTCGGACGCCTGACCATGAGCTTGTTGGATGTTCTATTCAAAACAAATTCTATTAAAACTGATCGATCTTTTCAGCTAGAACAACAGCCGCATCTCACAAGACTTTGAAGTACGTCTGTGGGAATTTGTTCCCGTTGAAATGGTAACAAAGCCTCCTGAACTACACACTATTACCCCTTTTCCATCGACGCGGAACGGTTCTGGTTCTGGTCCGCGAACTTCATTTTGAACCGGTTCCGTGTGTTTCCACCGAAAAAAAGAGCTCCCAGACAGCGAACTAGCGGGCCAATCTGGCCCCACAGAATACTGGGTTTTTCAGCGCGAACCGTGACATAATCGGTGGGCGTGTAAGAGTGTAGAGGTTTGGGTGCTTTGCTAAACCACTGTGCTGGTGTCTCGTATGGAGCTCGTTGCTGCATTTTTTATCTTTTTAAGTTCACCTGATTACATTTTGATCCAGTTTGCTGCTGATATTTTCATATTTTCTTAAAAGAGATGAACTGTGTAATATGACGTGGTAAAAGTGACTCAGACAGTACGAACAACGCTTAACGCGAAAAATAAAGTGTAATGTGGCTTATTGTACTAAAACAACGACCAATGAATTTGGGCAGCACAGAGCGCTTATAACCTGTAATAATGCTGAGAAATGTCGTGTTTCTGTGTCTAATTTTTAGTACATTTAGCCACGTTACACTTTATTTTTTACGTTTCAATTCTCCCAAGAAGATTTAGAACCTAGAGCTGCAGAACCACCACACGTGAAATAAATCCAGCTAACACAGATGTACATATGTTGTATTTTAGAGTAGATTTGATGGTAATTTCACACAGATGTTTGTTCGTGTCGTGGAACTTTAGTGATGTTTTATCGCTCAAGCCGAGCGCTGAGCAAATCGGTTATTTGTGCCGAGGGTCGCGGTGAGAGTGAAGCGCAAAACGCTTCTCACGTGATGAACTAAAGAAAACAACAACTGCGACAAACACGTCACGTCTTCTTATCACCAACATCTGATCGATGCTTTTTACATAAAAACCAACTTCTCAAACATCTCATTTGAGCTTTTACAGCATATCAGATACAAACAGCCATCAAGCCTTACTGTCACAGCAGCACAAGTGCTCCTTTACTTCTCAGTTCTTTCTTTTAACAAGTTAGTGGCATATAAAACTGACAATTCTATGCATTTATCTGTTACCAAAGTTGCACAGAAGTATATGTATCTGTTGTTGCACTTGCCATTGCTTTTATTATTATTATTGATAGAAAATAATTTGGTGCTGTTAATGCTAATAAGCAATCAGTAATCTTTGTAACCACATGCTTCCATCATGAAATATATGGACCAGATCTTAATAGGTAATGTCCTGATTATATGCACTTAACATTATTACATTATTACAGCACAAATGCTTGCATGATATTACTACTCTTAACTTTCATTAAGTAACGCCCACCGTTGATGACACTGCTTAGTTCTCAAAAACTGGTGAAAACACGCGTCGGTTCTCTACAAAACACCAAGGTTCTAAAAAATCTGAACAGAACCGGTTCAAGAACCATGGTTCTTTTGGTGGAAAAGCCCTATAAGAAGTTTGGGAGATTTTGGTGTCAGGCTGCATCTTCACACCCAGCATCATCAAAAACCCTCCATCACTGACAGTTCCAGGCGACAGTGTGCTGTGCTTCGAAGCTGATCTGGTTAGTGGTTTTCTGTGTGTGTGTGTGTGTGTGATGCTTTCTGACTTCCCTGAGTAAGATGTTGAGGTGAGAGAAATGGCGGGTTAGAGAACATTGAGTCACCTTGACAGCTCAGTGCGCTCTGCTGAACACACACACACACACACACACACACACACACACACACACACACACACATAAATGCACCACACTCTCCTACATTCAGTTTCACTTGCTGGACCATAAGATTCCTCTCTGACCTCCAGCAGGGGCGGCAAGCAAAGTGGCAAACGCTACACGGCAAAAGTATTTGCACACCTACTAGATTTTTAGTCACATCGTCGCTGATAGGTGTATAAATTTGAACGTATATGCATGAAGTCTTTATGCAGTGCTCTTGCAGTGTTTATCCAGTATTTGTACAGTGTTTGTGCAGTGTTTGTAGTGTTTATTCAGTTTTATGCTGTGTTTGTGTAGTGTTTATTCAGTTTTATACAGTGTTTGTACAGTGTTTATGCTGTGTTTGTGCAGTATTTATTTATTGCTTATAGTGTTTATGCAGTGTTTGTGCAGTATTTATCCAGTGTTTATGCAATCTTTAGGAAGTGTTTATGTTGTGTTTGTGCAGTGTTTATACAATGTTTGTGCTGTATTTATTCAGTGTTTATCCAGTGTTTGTACAGTATTCATCCAGTGTTTATGTGATCTTTATGAAGTGTTTATGTTGTGTTTGTGCAGTGTTTATACAATGTTTGTACAGTGTTTATCCAGTGTTTGTGCAATGTTTATACAGTGGTCAGTGATAGCTCAGTGGTTAAGGTACTGGACTAGTAAACAGAAGGTTGCCGGTTCAAGCCTCACCACCACCAAGTTGCCACTGTTGGGTCCCTGAGCAAGGCCCTTAACCCTCAATTGCTCATTGTGTAAGTCGCTTTGGATAAAAGCGTCTGCTAAATGCTGAAAATGTAAATGTATACAGTGTTTGTGCTGTGTTTGTGCAATGTGTATACAGTGTTTATACAGTTTTTTGCTGTGTTTGTGCAATGTGTATACAATGTTATACAGTGTTTGTGCAGTGTGTATCCAGTGTTTATGTAATCTTTATGCAGTGTTTATGCAGTGTTTATGGATTGTTTATTTAGTGCTTATGCTGTGTTTATACAGTGCTTATTCAGAGTTTATGCTGTGTTTGTGCAATGTTTATGCAATGTTTTTTTGCAGTGCATATGCTGTTTATGCAATCCTTATGCTGTGTTTATACAGTGCTTATTCAGTGTTTATGCGTTGTTCATGCAGTGTTTGCCCAGTGTTTGTGCAGTGTTTGTGCTGTGTTTATGCCACGTTCGTGCAGAGTTTATCAAGTGTTTATGCAATCTTTATGCAGTGTTTATCCAGTGATTATGGATTATTTAGGTTTATGTTGTTTAGTGTTTATGCAGTGTTTATACAGTGTTTATGCTGTGTTCGTGCAGTGTTTATGCTGTGTGTATTTCTGAGTTGTATCCAGTCTCATTAGACGGTGCTGGACCCTCTGGGATCCTGATCAGGATAAGTGATGGATTGTGGTGCAGCAGGACGTTTGTTTACTCTCACATTTTGTTGACTCGGCGTTTTTCTGGCTCCTCTCACTTCCTTCTTTCTGTGATCCGTCTCCAGATCTGATTATCACTCTTTAAATTTCACTCTCGTCCCTCCTGCTGCAGGGAGACCAACGCTTTTCCACCAAGGGTGAGAATTTTTAGGGCATTTTTAGAATTTGATGTCAGTTTCAGGGTGCGGTCCTGTCACCAGATGAAGGATGTTATACGACGTAAGCACATAAAGCTCTAACGAATAGTATTTGCAGGATGGTGCATTATGGGTTTGAACTAACTCAGGTGGCACTTGGGTGTCGCAGCGGTCAGTTACTCTGGCTCACCTCTTTTTGGCCGGTTGGGCATCTACACAGACATGGTAAGAGGTGTCTCTGGGTGGCTGAAGCCCTGTGATGGGCTAGTGTTTCCCAAACACTTGATAAACACTGCATAAAGATCACATAAACACTGGATAAACTCTGCACAAATGTGGCATAAACACAGCACAAACACTGAATAAACACTACAAAAACAATACACGAATGTGGCATAAACACAGCACAAACACTGGATAAACACTGCATAAACACTGAATAAACACTACATAAACTGCACAAATGTAGCATAAACACAGCACAAACACTGAATAAACACTGCATAAACACTGGATAAACTCTGCACAAATGTGGCATAAACACAGCACAAACACTAAATAAACACTGAATAAACACTGAATAAACACTGAATAAACACTACATAAACACTGCATGAATGTGGCATAAACACAGCACAAACACTGAATAAACACTGCATAAACACTGGATAAACTCTGCACAAACGTGGCATAAACACAGCACAAACACTAAATAAACACTGAATAAACACTGAATAAACACTACATAAACACTGCATGAATGTGGCATAAACACAGCACAAACACTGAATAAACACTGCATAAACACTGGATAAACACTACATAAACACTGCACAAACACTGGATAAACACTACATAAACACTGCATGAATGTGGCATAAACACAGCACAAACACTGAATAAACACTGCATAAACACTGAATAAACACTACATAAACACTGAATAAACACTACATAAACACTGCATGAATGTGGCATAAACACAGCACAAACCAAACACTAAATAAACACTGCATAAACACTACATAAACACTGCACAAATGTGGCATCAACACAGCACAAACACTGAATAAACACTTCACAAACACTGCACAAACACTGAATAAACACTGGATAAACACTGCATAAGGATTGCATAAACACTGCACAAATGTGGTTTATACACAGCACAAACACTGAATAAACACTGCATAAGGATTGCATAAAAACTGGATGAACCCTACATAAACCCTACATAAACACTGCATAAGCACTGCATAAGCACTGTACAAACACTGGAAAGACTGAAAAGAATGAACGGCTCAGTGTTAGTGCCTGTGGTTTTGCAGTGGGTGTCCATATACTTTTTGCTATATAATCTGATTGATTGATTAGATTTATGGGACGACTCAGATTGGGGTCTGACTGGTGCTCGGCCCCTGAATGAGCCGTAATGGGTCGGAGAGTGAACGGACCAGCCGACGTCTCTGAGTGATCATGTGATGGATGGTCGTGTCAGCCAATGAGGTGGCGGGACGATTGGACGAGACACTTCTGGGCACCTATTTTACTATGATACGGGGGCAATGGGGCAAATAATCGGGTACTGATGGAGGGAGTCACAGTCATGCCTCACTCACTCATACCCACTCAGTGAGGGGGTGAGTCACCAAAACACCCCACCATAGTACATCTGTAAAGACAGTGTTCATGCAGTGTTTATGAGGTGTTCATGCTGCGCTCATGCAGTGTTTATGAGGTGTTTATGACATTTTTATGAGGTGTTTATGAAGTGTTCATGCTGTGCTCATGCAGTATTTATGAGGTGTTTATGAAGTGTTCATGCTGCGCTCATGCAGTATTTATGAGGTGTTTATGAAGTGTTCATGCTGCGCTCATGCAGTATTTATGAGGTGTTTATGAAGTGTTCATGCTGTGCTCATGCAGTATTTATGAGGTGTTTATGAAGTGTTCATGCTGCGCTCATGCAGTATTTATGAGGTGTTTATGAAGTGTTCATGCTGCGCTCATGCAGTATTTATGAGGTGTTTATGGAGCGTGTATACTGTGTTAATGTTATGTTCATGTTTATATAATGTTTATGGATTGTTTATCAGGTGTTATGAGTCGTTTATGATGTGTTTATGCAGTGTTTACGCTGTGTTTATGAGGTGTTTATACTGTGTTTATAAGGTGTTTATGCAGTGTTTACGCCGTGTTTATAAGTTGTTTATGAAGTATTTATGTGTTTATGCTGTGTTTATTAGGTGTATATGAGATGTTTATACTGTGTTTATGCTGTGTTTATTAGGTGTTTAAGAGGTGTCTATACTGTGTTTATGAAGTGTTTATACTGTATGTGTTTATAAAGTGTTTATACTGTGTTCATCTGTTTATAAAGTGTTTATGCAGTGTTTATGAGCTGTTTATGAAGTGTTCATGCAGTGTTTATGCAGTGTTTATAAGGTGTTTATACTGTGTCCATGCAATATTTATGTTGTGTTCATGCTGTGTTCATGGAGTGTTTATAGTGTTTTTGAGGTGTTTATACAGTGTTTATACTGTGTTTATACTGTGTTTATGTGTTTTTGCAGTGTTTATGAGATGTTTATTAGGTGTTTATACTGTGTTTATTAGGTGTTTATGAGTTGTTTATAAGGTGTTTTTACTGTGTCCATGCAGCATTTATGTTGTGTTCATGCTGTGTTTATGAGTTCTATATGGAGCATTTATACTGTGTTTATGTGTTGTTTATACTGTGTTTATGTGTTTATGCAGTGTTTATGTGGTGTTTTTACTGGGTTTATGCAGTGTTTATAAGGTGTTTATACTGTGTTTATGTGTTTATGCAGTGTTTATGTGGTGTTTTTACTGTGTTTATGCAGTGTTTATTAGGTGTTTATACTGTGTTTATGCAGTGTTTATGTGGTGTTTTTACTGTGTTTATGCAGTGTTTATAAGGTGTTTATACAGTGTTTATACAGTGTTTATACTGCGTTTATACAGTGTTTATACTGTGTTTATGTGTTTTTGCAGTGTTTATGAGGTGTTTATACTGTGTTTATGCTGTGGAGGAAGACACACTTGCATACACTCTCTATCTCTCTCTCTCTCTCTCTCTCTCTCTCTCTCTCTCTCACACACACACACACACACACACACCCTTCTATTGTAACTGTGAGACACCATATTTGTTCCTTAAACACGTCCAGCGTCTCACATGTCCCCCGACATCCATGTGCTAATACAGGCTACATGGACATGGATCGATCCGGTAGAGGGACAGTGAGGCCTCAACACACACACACACACACACACACACATACACAACACACACACACACGTAAAACCTAACAAAATATTAATTGCAGTATGAATGCACATGCTGCCTCAGGTGTCCACATACTTTTGGACGTGTGTGTGTTGTCTCTGCATCTTTATTAGCGAGCGTGTGTTCAGGATTTGTTCTATAAACTGCCGCTGAAGCTCCTCACATCCCGGAGGAATCATCCCGCCTCACACCATGGCTGCTCCAAACACCCGGCTCGTCACGTCCACTAATTAATGTTTACCGAGCACCGGTCAGGGCCGAGTGGACGGTACGCCGGACGGCACGGACGGGCGGCGCATCTCTGAGGAGTGACGACCTTTTATAAACGCTCTAAACACCACGTTATTGCTTTCCATCAATACCTGCACAAACAGCTAAACAGCTAACAGGTGAATCCTCACAGGAACACATTTAGGGAAGCTTTTAATTTCATCTCTAGTATTTACAGTTCCAAAAAAGTTGGGACGCTTTTAAAAAGTTAATTCTCTTGAACTTTTATTTAACTGATAAAATAAGAAAAAAAAATAGATTCCAGTGTTTTCACTGATCAGCTTCATTGTATTTTGTAAATATAAACACAATTAAAGTTTGAACACGCTCCAAAAAAGTTGGGACGGGGTCGTGTTCCCCCCTTTGTTCCATTAACATTCCTATTAATTCCACTTTTTAATACTTTCTTGAATTTTTTATTACATTTCTGTACAGAATTGATGTTCGGCTTTGTCTTACTGTTTTACTGGTGCAGCGGTGGACTGTGTCAGGTAACAGCGGTTTCCCGAAGTACCAAGTCCATCTTATGCAGTGCTGTCTGACAGCTCAAAGGTCCCACACATTCAGCGGTGGTTTTTTGCCCTCCATGAACAGAGATCTCTCTGGATTCCCTGAACCTGAAGCTTTTGACAGTATTATGTACGGAAGATTTTACCTACAGTATTTGGAACACAGTGGTGAGCCATCGTTGCTTGTACAGACTGATCCTTTGGTTGATCCTTTTATACCCAGTCATGATTTCCTCACCTGTTCCCAGCTCACCTGCTCATTGTAGAACTGCATTTAAAAGTGAACGTTCCAAACACTTTTCTCTCTTATTTTTCCTTTGTCCCAACTTTTTTTTAAATGTGTGTCAAGGGATCAAATTCTACATGCATTTACTTTTACAAAACAGAGACAAGTTGGTCAGACAAAACACTGAAAGTCTTTTCTCGTGTTACAAATGTCCAGACTTTTCTGAAATGAAGTTTGTAATAAATAACAAAAAAAGTATTAAATTATTAAACCTACATTTGAAAAGATGTGAAAGTTTAGCATGATCTCAGTCGCTACGAGTAATATTATAAAGCATGTACTGAGTTCCAAACATGGATCTTCTCCAGTTGCACCTTAAATAATAATAATAATAATAATAATGATAATAATAATAATAATAATAATAATAATAATAATAATAATAATAATAATAATAATAATAATAATAACAACAATATTAAATAATAATAACATTAATAAAATATAATAACAATAATAAATAATAATAATAATGTTAATAATTAATAATAATAATAATATTAATAATATATAACGGTAATAATAATAATAATAATAATAATAATAATAATAATAATAATAATAATAAAAAAAATAAAAAAAATAATAAATAATAACAATAATAATAATAATAATAATAATAAAATACAAAAAATACAAATAATAATTAATAATAATAAAAAAATAAAAATAAAAAAAAATACAAATAATAATAATAATAAATAATAATAATAATAATAATAATAAAAAGAAGAAGAAAAAAATAAAAATACAAATAATAATAAGAAGAATAAATAATAATAATAAGAAAAAAAATTATAAAAATAAAAATAATAATAATAAGAAAATATCATAATATAATAATAATAATACTGAAAATAATAATGAAAATAATAATAATAATAAAAAATAATAAAAATAATAATAATATAAATAATAATAATAATAATAATAATAATAATAATAATAATAATAATGAATTAAATAAACATCTAGTCTCAGAATTTTTAGGTGTATTTTCATTGTACAAGCTGTTGTGAGGATATGAAGCATCTCTTAGATATTGCAGTGCAGTATTTGGAGCCTTTTTTAATGACACTTTTTAAGTGTAACTGTAATTAATACACCTCAGTCCACCTCAGTCCAAGCTCTCGCAGGTCTCAGACACCGGTATGATTTAGGAATGGTCACGGCTGGGATGTGAGAGAGAGGTTGCGTCAGAAGGTGCATCCGGCGTAAAAACGTTTGGTAGGAGGACCAGATCTGCTGTGGCGATGCCTAAATACATACGAGAGCAGCCAGAGGAAAGAAAAATCATCATAGTTTGGAATAACTCAAAACGACAGTCCATGAAATATGATCATGGTGAAAGGGATTAAACCCTCACCCTACTGATTTATGGTCCAGTCCCAAAACTGGCGTCGTATACCAAGCTACCGAATGAAGACGCAGGATGTTCGCATGTGTGGTTCTGTCCCAATCTGCATCTCCACCCAAATAAACCTTTAAAACTGCTGCTGTGAGTTGGTTAATGGTTTACAAAGTGAATTACACCCCCTCGCGCCCCCCTCTACCCCTCCTCCCCCGGTTACACACAGCGAGTTTACCCGTGACGACTCTCATTCACGTCCCAGCACACTTCGGGCCCCGGGCCCCTGGCTTTGTGTGAATAAGCTGATAAAGGATTTGTTAAGAAAAGAGGCGTCCCGGCGCTAATCGTCTCTCGGCGTGGGCTGTAGACAGGATGTGACCTCAGCGGGACCACCTGCCCCAGAGCACACACTCCAGTGGAGGAGGATAATAGCGCGCGTGGAGGATAAACACCACAGACCCCCAGCCTTTAGCGTGGCTTCACAGAGCGGGAGTGGTCAGGCCGAGCCTGGAAGGTTTCAGGTGTAATAAATCAGTGATATAAAGGAAATATACTTCCAACTTTACAGTAAACGGTTTAGGGAAGATCCTTTCCTGATCCAGCATGACTGTGTAGCTCTGTTTAAACTCCAGGGGTCTCAACATTTACTGAGGCTTTCTTGACCACACAAATCAGCTCTTCTGACTAAATGAGCACAAATTCCCACACACACACACACACACACACTTGTCTTGTGAGAAGCTTCTCAGAAGAGCGGCTGCTGTTCTAGCTGATAAGATCACACAGAGGCCGACTGTCTGTGCGGACGCCCGGCCAGAGAAATATAGAGCTGAATCATATCTGAATTATTCTGAGACATGCTGAGTGGTTCTGAATCATTTTGAGAGATTCTGAATCATTTTGAGACATGCTAAATAGTTCTGAATCATTCTGAACATTCTGAGTAGTTCACAATAATGTGTCAGATTCAGAACCACTTAGCATGATTCAGAACAATTCAGCATGTCTCTGATTGATTCAGAACCACTCGGGATGTCTCAGAATGATTCATAACCACTCAGAATGTCTCAGAATGATTCAGAACAATTCAGAACCACTCAGAATGTCTCAGAACGATTCAGAACAATTCAGCATGTCTCTGATTGATTCAGAACCACTCGGAATGTCTCAGATGATTCAGAACAATTCAGAACCACTCAGAATGATTCAGAACCACTCAGAATGTTCTGAACGATTTAGAGCCACTCAGAATGTCTCAGAATGATACAGAACAATTCAGAACCACTCAGAATGTCTCAGAATGATTCAGAACAATTCAGAACCACTCAGAATGTCTCAGAATGATTCAGAACAATTCAGAACCACTCAGAATGATTCAGAACAATTCAGAATCACTCAGAATGTTCAGAATGATTCAGAACCACTCAGAATGATTCAGAACCACTCAGAATGTCTCAGAATGATTCAGAACAATTCAGAACCACTCAGAATGTCTCAGAACAATTCAGAACCACTCAGAATGTCTTAGAATGATTCAGAACCACTCAGAATGTCTCAGATGATTCAGAACAATTCAGAACCACTCAGAATGATTCAGAACCACTCAGAATGTTTTGAACGATTCAGAACCACTCAGAATTTCTCAGAATGATTCAGAACAATTTAGAGCCACTCAGAATGTCTCAGAATGATACAGAACCACTCAGAATGTCTCAGAATAATTCAGAACAATTCAGAACCACTCAGAATGTCTCAGAAGGATTCAGAACAATTCAGAACCACTCAGAAGGATTCAGAACAATTCAGAACCACTCAGAATGATTCAGAACCACTCAGAATGTTCAGAATGATTCAGAATCACTCAGAATGTTCAGAATGATTCAGAACCACTCAGAATGATTCAGAACCACTCAGAATGTCTCAGAATGATTCAGAACCACTCATAAGTTTTTCTGTTCTGAATGGACACAATTTCCCACAGACACAGTCCAGAATCTTGTGGACAGCCTGTGTAAAGCAGGGGCCCGCCTGCATGTGTACGGTCACGGTGTTAAAATAGGTTTAAACAAACCCAGATCTATTTGGCCGCATGTTGGATATATCCGACTCCCCTCGTCCTTTGTGAGTTTCTGGACTTTGTCCTGGTGGATTTGATCGTGTCCTTTTCTTCTGCCCCTCTGATGGTAATACCCTCGGACAGTGCGCCGCTTCCAAATTACACCCCGAATTACGCAGAGTGGAAGTGACAGCCAGCTGCCCGGCCAGCAGGTCGGCTTTTATCCGCCGATCCCGGACCTGCCGCGGCCGCCGGTTCGGTGACGCTCGTGTACGAGGGGGACTGATCTCAGGTCAGTGGAGCGCCCGGGAAGCCTGGCGCTGTGAGCAGGTGTTTCGGGGATCTTTCCACCGTCTTGTGCTTCATGGGCACAGCGGGTCTTCTATTGAGGAACACAAAGACCGATCCTCCTCCTCACAGATGCCCGCCGGGCTCGCGCACCAGCTCCTGATTGTCTTTTTCTTTCTTTTTGGTGTCTGACACACACAAAAATGGAGAAAGTTCTCCATGCTCATCTCGCCCGCTCAGGGAGGATTTCCATCAGGTTCTGTCTTACAGGGAGGTCGTCTGGGCAGATGGTGGCATCGGGGCATCACTTTAGGAACCGAAAAATTCTATTTACATCCGGAAGTGGTTCAGAAGAGCGGCTGAAATGATCACACAGAGATCAGAATCACATTCAGAGTGGTTCTGAATCATTCTGAAACATACTGAGTTTATTCTGAGTGGTTCTGAATCATTCTGAAACATACTGAATCATTCTGAGTGGTTCTGAATCATTCTGAAACATACTGAGTTTATTCTGAGTGGTTCTGAATCATTCTGAAACATACTGAGTTTATTCTGAGTGGTTCTGAATCATTCTGAAACATACTGAATCATTCTGAGTGGTTCTGAATCATTCTGAAACATATTGAGTTTATTCTGAGTGGTTCTGAATCATTCTGAAACATACTGAATCATTCTGAGTGGTTCTGAATCATTCTGAAACATACTGAGTTTATTCTGAGTGGTTCTGAATCATTCTGAAACATACTGAATCATTCTGAGTGGTTCTGAATCATTCTGAGACATTGTGAGAGATTCAGAACAACCCAGGATGTCTCAGAATGATACAGAATTACTCATAATGTGTCAGAATGATTCATAATGGCTCGGAACCTATACTAATGGAGGTGTAAACATGGACGTGTTCTATTCTGATCGAGGTGTAAACATGGACGTGTTCTATTCTGATGGAGGTGTAAACATGGACGCGTTCTATTCTGATCGAGGTGTAAACATGGACGTGTTCTATTCTGATCGAGGTGTAAACATGGATGTGTTCTATTCTGATCGAGGTGTAAACACGGACGTGTTCTATTCTGATCTAGGTGTAAACATGGACGTGTTCTATTCTGATCGAGGAGTAAACATGGACGTGTTCTATTCTGATCGAGGTGTAAACACGGACTGAGGTGTAAACATGGACGTGTTCTATTCTGATCGAGGTGTAAACATGGACGTGTTCTATTCTGATCGAGGAGTAAACATGGACGTGTTCTATTCTGATCTAGGTGTAAACATGGACGTGTTCTATTCTGATCGAGGAGTAAACATGGACGTGTTCTATTCTGATCGAGGTGTAAACACGGACTGAGGTGTAAACATGGACGTGTTCTATTCTGATCGAGGTGTAAACATGGACACGTTCTATTCTGATCGAGGTGTAAACATGGACGTGTTCTATTCTGATCGAGGTGTAAACATGGACGTGTTCTATTCTGATCGAGGTGTAAACATGCACATGTTCTATTCTGATCAAGGTGTAAACATGGATGTGTTCTATTCTGATCGAGGTGTAAACACGGACGTGTTCTATTCTGATCGAGGTGTAAACATGCACGTGTTCTATTCTGATCAAGGTGTAAACATGGACGTGTTCTATTCTGATCGAGGTGTAAACATGGACGTGTTCTATTCTGATCAAGGTGTAAACATGGATGTGTTCTATTCTGATCGAGGTGTAAACACGGACGTGTTCTATTCAGATCGAGGTGTAAACATGCACGTGTTCTATTCTGATCAAGGTGTAAACATGGATGTGTTCTATTCTGATCTAGGTGTAAACATGA
Organism: Trichomycterus rosablanca; assembly: GCF_030014385.1. Taxonomy (NCBI): domain Eukaryota; kingdom Metazoa; phylum Chordata; class Actinopteri; order Siluriformes; family Trichomycteridae; genus Trichomycterus; species Trichomycterus rosablanca. The sequence continues at coordinate 3,511,786 of NC_085998.1, forward strand.
ACGTGTTCTATTCTGATCGAGGAGTAAACATGGATGTGTTCTATTCTGATCGAGGTGTAAACACGGACTGAGGTGTAAACATGGACGTGTTCTATTCTGATCGAGGTGTAAACATGGACGTGTTCTATTCTGATCGAGGTGTAAACATGGACATGTTCTATTCTGATCGAGGTGTAAACATGCACGTGTTCTATTCTGATCGAGGTGTAAACATGGACGTGTTCTGATCGAGGTGTAAACATGGACGTGTTCTATTCTGATCGAGGTGTAAACATGCACGTGTTCTATTCTGATCAAGGTGTAAACATGGACGTGTTCTATTCTGATCGAGGTGTAAACATGCACGTGTTCTATTCTGATCAAGGTGTAAACATGGACGTGTTCTATTCTGATCGAGGTGTAAACATGGACGTGTTCTATTCAGATCGAGGTGTAAACATGCACGTGTTCTATTCTGATCAAGGTGTAAACATGGATGTGTTCTATTCTGATCTAGGTGTAAACATGAACGTGTTCTATTCTGATCGAGGAGTAAACATGGATGTGTTCTATTCTGATCGAGGTGTAAACACGGACTGAGGTGTAAACATGGACGTGTTCTATTCTGATCGAGGTGTAAACATGGACGTGTTCTATTCTGATCGAGGTGTAAACATGGACATGTTCTATTCTGATCGAGGTGTAAACATGCACGTGTTCTATTCTGATCGAGGTGTAAACATGGACGTGTTCTGATCGAGGTGTAAACATGGACGTGTTCTATTCTGATCGAGGTGTAAACATGCACGTGTTCTATTCTGATCAAGGTGTAAACATGGACGTTTTCTATTCTGATCGAGGTGTAAACACGGACGTGTTCTATTCTGATTGAGGTGTAAACACGGACGTGTTCTATTCTGATCGAGGTGTAAACATGCACGTGTTCTATTCTGATCAAGGTGTAAACATGAACGTGTTCTATTCTGATCGAGTTGTAAACATGGTCGTGTTCTATTCTGATCGAGGTGTAAACATGGACGTGTTCTATTCTGATTGAGGTGTAAACATGGACGTGTTCTATTCTGATGAAGATTTCATGATTAGAAGGTACGTGAATAATGAATATAAAACACGTTTGTGATAATAAATGATAAGAACGTTTGTATTTTTGTGAGCAGGTCCACTAGCAGACACACTCAGTCACCGGGGCCGATCGGGCGGAGTGGTGCGCTTCTTCGATGAGATTGGAATCGATACTTTTTGCACCGTCATTTGTCACATATTTACAAGGCTGAGAAGCAGTCCATTCTGAGACAGTCTAATCTATCAGTGCAGCTGCTCTCTCCATTCTCCTCGCTCCCTCACATCCACTCATCCGCCGTGACAGATGAGGATATGAGAAGCCCTGATATCGGACAAAGCCCCTGAAGCGTGAGCGTCCCTTTACCTCCTTCCCTTTATTTATTTATTTATTTATTTTATTTCTCTGTTGTTCCAGATCCGACTGCATCTCAAACAGAATTAATCAGCGTCCAGACTGTACGAAATTACGATCACAGCTCGACCGAAGTCACACAAACAGAAACACAAACCTGCACACTTGTAAACCCGATCTCCGACGTTTTCCCTAATAAATTTTTCCGCACTTTACGGGAGACCTGCGGCGCGCATTAGCGTGAGAGCCTGACTTGATTTTATCGGGGGTGCGTAGGCCAGACGGGCGGAGCGTCTTAAAGGATGACCGCTCGGCTTTTATCAGGTTTTCTATCGCTCACGGTGATAAACATGATCTCTCATTACGCTCCAGTCTGCACCTCACACACACACACACACACACACACACACACGTCTATGACCTCACTACCATCTACACTATGAATTGGTAAAAGCCTCCTGAAATACACACCAGCAATCTGCTCATGGCGTTTACGTAATGTAGAAAGCCAATCACAAGCAGGCGAGTTAAAAACCACCTCAAATTAAGCACAGCCAATCAGGAGCTGGATATATGTAAAAATCCGCCCCCCCCCCCCCCAATTTAGAATCGATCAATCAGAAGCAGGTACATTAAAACCGGACTCAATTAAACACAGCCAATCAGAAGCAGGTAAATTAAAAAAAGAGGATTTTATTTTAGTAAAAAAAGTACACAAGATTCATCAGTTCTCAAGGTTATATCGAACACAGTCATGGACAATTCAGTGTCTCCAATTCACCTCACTTGCACGTCTTTGGACTGTGGGAGGAAACCGGAGCACCAGGAGGAAACCCACACGGACACGGGGAGAACATGCAAACTCCACACGGAAAGGACCCAGACCGCCCCACCTGGGGATCGAACCTGGGACCTTCTTGCTGTGAGGTGACAGTGCTACCCACTTAGCCACCGTGCCGCCCTCCTCATAGTGCAGATTAAGCAGTAAATGTGAGGCACTTGAACGCAAGACGAAATCGCTAAACACAAACTTAAAATTTCAAATTGCAGATTACGCGGCAAACGGCTCGTTAATTTTACATTTACATTTTCGGCATTTAGCGGACGCTTTTATCCAAAGCGACTTACAGTACTGTGACAGTATACAGTCTAAGCAACTGAGGGTTAAGGGCCTTGCTCAAGGGTCCAACAGTGACAACCTCGTAATGGTGGGGCTTGAACCACTAAGCTACAACTGCACTTTAATTGTAATATAATCTAATTTAAAGTAAGTCGTCCTCCAACCAGCTTTATTTTCCCTCAAGTTCATTGCCTGTTTGTTTTAGTCCATAGATCAAATATTAGAGGGATAAAACAGTAATTTCTAAGCTTATTAAAGTAGGAATTGTGTTTTACATATGTGTATATTGAGTCATATATAAGAGCCTATATGAATTGGTGTTTCACAGACAAAAAACACAGACTTTCTACATCGTACTAATGCCTAGTTTAATGCCTAGTGGAAGTTTTTAAGGCCAACAACTTACCAAACGTTGTCCGTAATTGCAAATTTGCACATCATTGTTGCACATTGCACTACAATAACAATAACATACATGTTGTGTATACGTATATATATACAGGGGTTGGACAATGAAACTGAAACACCTGGTTTTAGACCACAATAATTTATTAGTATGGTGTAGGGCCTCCTTTTGCGGCCAATACAGCATCAATTCATCTTCGAAATGACATATACAAGTCCTGCACAGTGGTCAGAGGGATTTTAAGCCATTCTTCTTGCAGGATAGTGGTCAGGTCACTACGTGATGCTGGTGGAGGAAAACGTTTCCTGACTCGCTTCTCCAAAACACCCCAAAGTGGCTCAATAATATTTAGATCTGGTGACTGTGCAGGCCATGGGAGATGTTCAACTTCACTTTCATGTTCATCAAACCAATCTTTCACCAGTCTTGCTGTGTGTATTGGTGCATTGTCATCCTGATACACGGCACCGCCTTCAGGATACAATGTTTGAACCATTGGATGCACATGGTCCTCCAGAATGGTTCGGTAGTCCTTGGCAGTGACGCGCCCATCTAGCACAAGTATTGGGCCAAGGGAATGCCATGATATGGCAGCCCAAACCATCACTGATCCACCCCCATGCTTCACTCTGGGCATGCAACAGTCTGGGTGGTACGCTTCTTTGGGGCTTCTCCACACCGTAACTCTCCCGGATGTGGGGAAAACAGTAAAGGTGGACTCATCAGAGAACAATACATGTTTCACATTGTCCACAGCCCAAGATTTGCGCTCCTTGCACCATTGAAACTGACGTTTGGCATTGGCACGAGTGACCAAAGGTTTGGCTATAGCAGCCCGGCCGTGCATATTGACCCTGTGGAGCTCCCGACGGACAGTTCTGGTGGAAACAGGAGAGTCGAGGTGCACATTTAATTCTGCCGTGATTTGGGCAGCCGTGGTTTTATGTTTTTTGGATACAATCCGGGTTAGCACCCGAACATCCCTTTCAGACAGCTTCCTCTTGCGTCCACAGTTAATCCTGTTGGATGTGGTTTGTCCTTCTTGGTCATATGCTGACATTACCCTGGATACCGTGGCTCTTGATACATCACAAAGACTTGCTGTCTTGGTCACAGATGCGCCAGCAAGACGTGCACCAACAATTTGTCCTCTTTTGAACTCTGGTATGTCACCCATAATGTTGTGTGCATTGCAATATTTTGAGCAAAACTGTGCTCTTACCCTGCTAATTGAACCTTCACACTCTGCTCTTACTGGTGCAATGTGCAATTAATGAAGATTGGCCACCAGACTGGTCCAATTTAGCCATGAAACCTCCCACACTAAAATGACAGGTGTTTCAGTATCATTGTCCAACCACCGTATATATATATATATATATATACATATATATGTGATATACTTATATATATATATATCCCGATCCGATACCGAGTCTCAAACCGATACTTGTATTTTCTAGATATTGTCTAGATAAAAACTGGATAATACTGTTCACACAGTGCACACTTCAAGTACATTACAGTTATTCAAATTAATCCAATGTACATGTTTAACAACTGAATAGCTCTGCAGTGCTGTAGGAAAAAAATCGGCTGCATCCAAGCTATTGCTTAATGTTCTTTTATTTTTACAAAATAAAAGTAAACAAACTTAGTGCAGCATTGTAGTAGTAAAACTAGAACACTCAAAATAAAGTGAAGGTTCTTTTTGAGGAAAATCAGCATCTCTGCCGTGTTAGCGGACAGCCGGTTCCTCTTCTCATCACATAATAATAAACTCGCTGTATTCGGCTGAATGTTTATTTTTTAGGTGTCGTATCAAATTGGTAGATCGTTTGGTTAAATGATGTCTGGTTTGTTTATGAGCCACCGTACTTGTAGGCGTGTTGTAACTAAGCCAATCATTGATACTGAGATGTCTTGTAACTCGTGCTGTATGTTATGCTCCTTTCATACTTGGATTAAAAGTTATTGTTCTGTGAACCGGAGTGATCCTTGACTCACACACCATATAAATAGTAACATTCTACAGTAATGAACGCAGCTCTGCTCCCACCGCCTCGTGAAACGCTCGCATTACAGACATTACACTTCACTGTTGGACTCTCCGTTTACGACCGCTGACGGAAAATGAAAAATCGGGCTTAGGATCGGGCTTAGTAAAGCCGATACCGATCAGTTAAAAAAATGCCTTGATCGGGCCCGATTCCTACTTATCCCTACTTATATATACTTATACACTTATATACTATATGTATGTATTAATGAGCAGTTAATGTAGAAATCCAGGTGATTATGAAGGGTTCACAAACTTTTATAAGCAGCTGTAAGTTCTACCTGGTAGATTTTGGTTAAAGGAGGTTTGAATTCACTCCGGCTGCTACAGATTTGGCTAAACCGCCGTGGGATCCGGCTGGCGCTTTCCGGTAAGTGCAGAAGGAAAAGGATGAGAGCAGAGGAGAGGAGCGGCGCTTTACCCGAGCAGCCATTAGCATTAGTTAAAGGGTCACATGTGATTGTTTCACACCGTTCAAGACACGCCATCCAGACAGACAAACACCCCCAAGGGTGCGTTCCCGTTCTCCTCCGGCTCTTAGTCATATTCCAGGCCAGACGGAGCTCACGGGTTCGGGGGGATTAAACACAGAGAGGCGCTGCCAGATTTTTACGGGAATTTTTCTCCTCCGCTTATCAAAACAGCGCGACTCCCAGAAACGGCCTTGAGTGGTTCCTAGAAGCGGCATTCATTAATAATGATCTGGAGTCTGAACTTCTGCGCTTAGTGACATATGGATTTTTCCTGCTGAAGTGAACGACGGGTCATGTCTGCCCGTGTTGCGAGTTTAAAAGCTCGTCGTGTCAAAAGAAAGCGAGCGTGAGCGTGAGTGCTGAATTATAAATATCGCTTATTGATCTCGCAAAAAAAAAAAAACTATCCAGCACTTTGCTTAGAACAAGATGTCGGACAGGCCAGACCGGCGTACCTTTATTTATTTATTTGATTATTTGATGTCCCTGGTCTCCTGGCGTCCTGGGCGAGATATTTAAAGTTTAACCAGGACCGGCTTACCGGCGTGTACGCTCAAGCGAACATGCTAAAAGAAAGTCACACCTAAAGCCTGCGGGAGTCTCGCTGTTAGAACGGCGCCGCTCGGATCCGGCCGCGCCACCACGGACACGTTTTCTGAATTTAAGAGCATCGATTTTGTCCACGACACGTGTTTCGCCCCTGTCGTGATAAAACGTCGCATTTTTATAGATTCCTCAGAGCGTAGCAAGCCCGGCGCTTCCGTAGTTCTTATTCAATGCCGAGCAGCAGGCCGTCTGTGTCAGATTCTAAAGTCTCTACGTCTATAGACCACAAGCTTGCCGGACGTCCTGTTTTAAAAAGGAACGGTATTAAAATACACTCACGTCTGAGTGAGCTTTTCAGCTAGAACAGCAGCCGCTCTTCTGAGAAGGCTGCCCAAAGGACTTTGGCATATGTCTGTCGGAATTTGTGCGCCATTCAGTCATAAGAGCTGATTCATTCCTTCAGCCTTTATAGAGCTACACAATCATGCTGGAACAGGAAAGGGCCTTCCCTAACCTGCTTGCTACAAAGTTGGAAGCATGGAATTTCCTTTATATAATTGATTTATTACACCTGTTAGCAACTGCTGTGGCTAAAACGCATGAATTCAACAATTAAAAGGGGCGTCCAAATACTTTTGTCTATATAGCGTATTATAGACGGCTCTCATTGTGGTAACATTTTATTTATAAGCACTTTTCAAGGAACTCAAGGACACTGTACGTACAACTATTACCCCTTTTCCACCGACGCGGAACCGAACTGGAACCGCATGTTTCCACCGTAAAAAGCACTTATAACCAGTACAGAGAACTTATAACCAGTACAGAGCACTTATAACCAGTACAGAGCGCTTATAACAGTACAAAGCACTTATAACAGTACAAAGCACTTATAACCAGTACAGAGCACTTATAACCAGTACAGAGCACTTATAACCAGTACAGAGCGCTTATAACAGTACAAAGCACTTATAACAGTACAGAGCACTTATAACCAGTACAGAGCACTTATAACCAGTACAGAGCGCTTATAACAGTACAAAGCACTTACAACAGTACAAAGCGCTTATAACCAGTACAGAGCACTTATAACAGTACAGAGCGCTTATAACCAGTACAGAGCACTTATAACCAGTACAGAGCACTTATAACAGTACAGAGCGCTTATAATCAGTACAAAGCGCTTATAACAGTACAAAGCACTTACAACAGTACAGAGCGCTTATAACCAGTACAGAGCACTTATAACCAGTACAGAGCACTTATAACAGTACAGAGCGCTTATAATCAGTACAGAGCGCTTATAACCAGTACAGAGCACTTATAACCAGTACAGAGACACTTATAACCAGTACAGAGCGCTTATAACAGTACAGAGCTCTCATAACAGTACAGAGCACTTATAACCAGTACAGAGACACTTATAACCAGTACAGAGCGCTTATAACCACTACAGAGCTCTTATAACAGTACAGAGCGCTTATAACCAGTACAGAGCTCTTATAACAAGTACAGAGAGCTTACAGCCAGTACAGAGCTCTTATAACCAGTAATAACGGAGAGCAATTGAGTGTTCCTGTGTGGTATTTTTAGTACATTCAGCCACGTTACGCTTTATTTAGTTGAAGCTTTTTGTGGATTCAAAACCTGGAGCTGCAGAACCAGCACACGTGAAGTAAATCCAGTTAAACACAGATACATGTGGAGCTGTTAGACTGGGTTTGATGGTTATTTCACACAGATGTTTGTTCATGTCGTGGAACTTTAGTGTTTTATTGCACAAGTCGAGCGCTGAGCAAATCGGTTATTTGTGCCGAGAGTCGCGGTGAGAGCGAAGCGCGAAACGCTGAAATAAAGAAAACAACAACTGAGACAAACACGTCACGTCTTCTTATCACCAACATCTTTAACAACAGCACAAATCCCCACAGACAATCTACACACTCCGCTATCACATCACTACTCTTTATTTATGTAACGCCCACCGTTGATGATGCATCCTCGGCTCCCAAAAACTGGTGGAAACACGGGTCGGTTCTCTAAAAAACATCAAGGTTTGAAGAAAGCCGAACAGAACCGGTTCAAGAAGAGTTCTTCTGGTGGAAAAGCGCTACTACAGGCCTAAAACAGCACGGAAATTAATTAACAAGTAAATAAATAAAAATAACACACAACAATCCATTTAAAATAAAGGGAAAATATAACCTTTTTTATATAACAGCTTCAACTCATGGACAGATGATTTTACAGTCTTGTTAAGAATGTTATTAGTAGTGCTGGGATTCTGAACTGAGTTTGAATGTCAGCTCTGCTACCGTCTCAAACCTACCGTGCCACAATCGGCCACTAGTCTGCCGGGTGGGAAAAGACTGGACAAAAATGTGGGCGGGGTCTTCGATGCTGTATAAGGACCCTGGTTAGTAGCTCAAGGCATCTGTACAGAAGTGGAGGAACGTGGAGATCAGTGCGTGACTCTTCGTGTGCAAGATCGGCCTCATGCGCCAATCCACCAAAGTACGGGGGGATAAGAAGGGGTCAGTGCCAGGTGAATATACCCTCCTCGAATGCCATCAGGGTCTCCAGCAGAGGAAGGCTAATTGGCTATGCTAAATTTGAAGGATAGGGAAGAAAATGACTTTCGTTGTTCAGCCAATAACAGCGAGTCGTCCAGATCCCGACACAGCCGAGTGACCTTCACCGTCACACCTCCACCACCATGACTGACTGCTGCTGTAATGTTCTCACTGTAACAGTTAACCTCTGTGTTCCGGAAGGTTACGTCTTTTATTGCTGTCCATATACTACAACGCCAGCTTTAAGGATCTTCATGGTGCTTTTTTTTAAGACGAGCATCCTGGTTTCTCCTGGTTATCAGTCATTTCCTCTTCCATAACCTAGTCACTTTAATCCTGTCAAGTCATTTATATTTAACGTTTAGCAGAAGAGCCTAAGTGAACATTCCCTCACTTTAGTGCGGTAGATGACAAAATCTTCGGAATTCTGCAGGAAAAAATTTATATAAAAGTGTTTTTTATTTAATAAATAGTGTAAACAATAAATACATTCATGTTTAGTAAGTTCAGTGCTTAGTGAAGAGGTGATGGAAGTCTTTTATTGTCTTTAGAAAACGACAAGAGACTCAGATGTTCGAACAGACAAGGGAAGTTCGCTCCACCACTGGTGTGCTGGTACAGAGGAGAGTCTTGATGCCCGTCTTCCTTGAGTTTTGATAGGTGGATCAAGATGAGCGAGACTAGTGGTTCAAGCGTCAGTGTTTTAAACGGAATGTTGGCAGCTAGAATCAGTGGGGTGATGATGTGGCAGCAGGTGATGTGGCAGCTGTGGCTTGATGATGTGGCAGCTGTCGCTTGATAGTGTGGCAGCATTGGAGTGGTGATGTGGCACAAGTGGGTGACGATGTGGCAGTAGTGTGGTAATGATGTGGCAGTAGTGGGGTGATGATGAGGCAGCAGTGGGGTGGTAATGTGGCAGTAGTGGGGTAATGATGTGGCAGCAGTGGGGTGACGATGAGGCAGCAGTGGGGTGATGATGAGGCAGCAGTGGGGTGGTAATGTGGCAGTAGTGGGGTGACGATGAGGCAGTAGTGGGGTGATGATGTGGCAGTAGTCGGGTGATGATGTGGCAGCAGTGGGGTGACGATGAGGCAGCAGTGGGGTGATGATGTTGCAGCAGTCGGGTGATGTGACAGCAGTGGGGTAATAATGTGGCAGCAGTGGGGTAATAATGTGGCAGCCTTGGAGTGGTGATGTGGCAGCAGTGGGGTGACAATGGGGCAGCAGTGGGGTGATGTGGCAGTAGTGGGGTAATGATGTGGCAGCAGTGGGGTGATGATGTGGCAGTAGTAGGGTGATGATGTGGCAGTAGTGGGGTAATGATGTGGCAGAAGTGGGGTGATGATGTGGCAGCAGTGGGGTAATAATGTGGCAGCATTGGAGTGGTGATGTGGCAGCAGTGGGGTGACGATGAGGCAGCAGTGGGGTGATGATGTGGCAGTAGTGGGGTAATGATGTGGCAGCAGTGGGGTGATGATGTGGCAGTAGTAGGGTGATGTGGCAGTAGTTGGGTAATGATGTGGCAGTAGTAGGGTGATGATGTGGCAGTAGTGGGGTAATGATGTGGCAGCAGTGGGGTGATGATGTGGCACTAGTAGGGTGATGTGGCATTAGTAGGGTGATGTAGAAGCAGTGGCTTGATGATGTGGCAGCTGTCGCTTGATAGTGTGGCAGTATTGGAGTGGTGATGTGGCAGCTGTGTGGTAATAATGTGGCAGCAGTGGGGTGATGATGTGGCAGAAGTGGTGTGATGATGTGGCAGAAGTGGTGTGATGATGTAGCTCTCGAGTTCAAATCTCAGCTCTTCTATTAGCCGGTCGGGCACTTACACAGACCCACGATTGGTTGTGTTTCTGTAAGGGGAGGGACAATGGCTGAAAGACGATTCCTCATTGTGGGGCGATCATGACGGCAGGCGGCTGATACTGTGAGGCTCCGCCCCTATCAGGTGAAAAGAAGCGATCAGCCTCATGCTTTGAAACAGCCTCGGGTCTTGATCTGGGGTGGGTGTGGCAGGAACGATGAGATGTTTCCCTCCTAACACAGAAGCCCTGACCTTTGATCTCAGGAATATAAGATCTTTATTGACCTGGAAATGGAGGAATCTGAGAACATATAAAACTGGTTCCTTGGGACAAACAACGCTGGAGACGTAAATCTCGGGGAATGTAATACAACAGGATTGACATTTATTAGGACTCTGGAAATATAGGATGATAGAATTATGAGCTTCTATTGAAGAACACCAACTCCTGTAAACAAACAGACCTGGGAACCATCGGGAACCATCGGGAACAGCAGGTCCTGAAGAACATCAAGCTTTGGGGTTATTAAAAACCCTGAGCAACATAGGACCTGTGGAACATCGAGCTGAATAAACGAAGAACCTGGGAAGATGTGCCTTTAAAAACCCGGACGACTGGGATTGTGGGTTTACGAGCACCGGCCACACCTTCAACTGGAGTGAAGGAAGAGAGATTATGAGACTGTTAGAGAAGTGAGAGGAACTCTGGGCTGGAATATTGGGCTGGAGGTCAAAACAGCTTCCTCTTTGCGCTGGACAAACAGAAATGTGAAGAGCTCTGGAGGACTTTAGGAGGTGGTGAGTGTGAGGGTTCATCAAGGAGTCAATCAGGGCAGAACCTAAGTTATTCCACGACTCCATTTCTGGAAACATAAAATCTTGCAATCATAGGATCCTTAGAACATTAGAACCTTAGAACTTCAGAAACATAAAGGTGGAGGTAACCAAAAATCCAAGGAGTAGAAACATGGGCGCTAGGGGGCGCAGCGGTATACATGGGCACCTACACAGACTTGACTGGCTGTGTCTGAGGGAGGGAAGACTGAAAGGATTCCTCATTAATGCTGCAGTTGAGACCTCTGCTGGCTGATCGAGGAGCTGCACCTCATAAAGACGATGAATAATGGAGAGAAGTGCTATAATCTCGTAGGCGATACTGATCCCTGTGAAGGTTAAAACAGTGGTCGGCTACTTCGCACGTGTCGGAGTGGGTGTGTGTTAGGTACTGCAGAAGTAGAGGTGATACAGCTGGGTAATTGGATATGACTAAATTGGGAGAAAATGGGGAAAACGCTGCATATCTGATCAGCTCCTCAGTAGAGAGGATTCTAATCAGACGTCAGACTCATGAGGCAGACTATTTAGACGCTCTACTTAAACGCCGATTACGCCTCCGCAGTTTTAGCTTACTAAGCTAACACAGTTAGCCTCACGCCGCTCAACCCGCTAGCACGCCGGCTAACATCTCCCTCCGTGTACCGAAAACGGTTAAACTGTCCCTGACGAGCCCCAATTTGCACCTTAATACAAAATAAAACATCAATGACAATTTGTTTACATTTGATTAGAACTCTGTTGATTCATCCGCCACGTTTGTAGTTATTTGTGAGAAGTCGTGCCGCACTGAATGCTGGGATTGATCTTCAGTGCTGAGGAGGCGTCGGACGCTCCCTCGTTATTCAGTCAGATCATCACTCAGAATTAAGGCGCCTCAGTAGGAGCATTTTAAGGAGTCTAAGTATTTAGACACGCCCTCTTCTCACTAGATGTTCAGTTCTGATCAGAATCCTCACCTTGGTGCTTTTCTCCACAAAAATTGGTATCATTTACCCCCCCCCCCCCCCCCCCCCCGTCCAGATTACTATGGTAAGGGCTATTCCATAATGCCGTAGCCTCATCTATCTTTGCCTATCGGTTTATGCCAATTAACCTTATGAGGCAGTTTTGCACAGACGGACTTTCTGACCTCCATGTGCTCCGCCGAAATGTCACGGCTTACAAAATGCCAGCTGTTTGGCGTAATGGCCACGACGCACTCCGTCATCGGAGAGAATTGGGCGGTTAAACGGACTCCGAGATGACACGCCGTGCAGTTGAATTCGTCTTAAATGAGCCTCTTGACGGGCGCCTCGGTCTCTCCTCGCTCCTAAGTGAAAAGCCTCTGGTCGGCCGGTCGAACCCCGTGGACCGATCAACCGATTAGTTTCACCTGAGTTAGTTTCGTTACCCCCGTGGTAGAGAGAGGGGTGCGAAGTAATCAAAGGTCTGAGCGAGGTCCTCTCAGCGAGGGCGTAATGGCTAAAAGTTACCCCGAGCTAACAAGTCCAATAAAAGCCAATTACGTACAATCAAGCGGGAAAATACTGCACGGGCAATTTATGCAAGTCTCTAACCTCTCTCTCTCTCACCTCTCTCTCAATCGCTAAACTCTCTCTCGCTCGATTCGCGTCTCTTTCTTTCAGTCTCTTGTCTCCTAAACTGCGAAGTCTTTTGGAGCCGTCATTTGTCATCATTACACCACAATGCAGGCAGCTGTCTCAAAAGCCATTACCAAAATTGCCGGGGATGATTTCTAGTGTCCTCTTCACGGGCCCGTTAGAGGCGTCGTTTCAGCCCGCGCCCCGGCGTCGGCGGGTTTCCCAATTTCATCCCTCTTTAGAGGCGAGGGAAAATTAGACCAATCTGTATAAGAGCGAAGTACAAACTCTGGAAATACAAACTTTCAGCCGCTGTGACGGCGGGGTGCGAGATAGGCTGGCTGGGATATGCTCCTGAGAGGCACCTGATTTTTAAAGCTCTTTGTCAGGTTTAATGAGGCGGTCGGAGGCAGTACAAGTTGCACAAGGTGTCCCCCAGGGTTCAGTACTAGGTCCGGTGTCGTTCATTATACGCATTCTTCCAGTCGGTCGGATTATTTAGTATATCAGGGTCTCAGATTTCACTGCTTTTTCATAAAACCAGGACGTACTCAGATGGAAATCCAGCTCCTGCCACCATCTTTTACTCTTAAAACAATCGAATTACAAAAGTTTTATCAGTTTATATTATTTTGTATTTTTTTTATGCCTCCCTCCAATTTCCCTCTCAGTAAAGTCGTATCCAATTCCCTGATTGTATTTCTCCTTTATTGCTGCTGACCGAGGAGGGCAGTGACTAACACACGCCCCTTTAGACACGCGGACCACTTCTTTTCACCTCATATCACGCACTGATCCCCATTACATTTACATTTTTGGCATTTAGCAAATTTTATCCAAAGCGACTTACATCACTGTTGCAGTATACAGTCTGAGCAAATGAGGGTTAAGGGCCTTGCTCAGGGGCCCAACAGTAGTACCCTGACAGTGGTAGGGCTTGAACCAGTGACCTTCTGATTACTAGTCCAGTATCCCTCGTCGATCAGCCAGCAGATGTCGTAATTGCCGCAATAAGGATCCCCTCCACCCGGCCGGCCGATAGCATGAGCTGAGATTCGAACTTGCGACCTCAAGATGTCAGAACTGGTGGGCTAGCATGTTTTACCGCTGTGCCAACTGAGCTCCCCTAGTCTGAGCACTCCTACTGTAGTGGTAGCTCTGCAGTTAAGGCACAGGACTAGTAAGCCCCATATCTGCCAGGTTGCCACTGTTGGGCCCTTGAGCAAGGCCCTTAACCTTTAATTGCTTGCAATGTATACAGTCTCAGTTGTAAGTCACTTTGGATAAAGGTGTCTGGCAGGGCCGTTCATGTCCAATCATGTCCATGCAGACGCCCGACCGACCGGCTGATAGCACCGTTGTCTTTCGCCCAATAAACCAGACCCACTGTGACCCTCGCCAGGATGATTTTACCTAGTAACATGGGCAGTTGTAGACTAGTAGCACCCTCTCACCCTCCCACTGCTATTTTGGCATTTAGCAGACGCCTTAATCCAAAGCGACTTACAGAACTGTGACAGTATACAGTCTGAGCAATTGAGGGTTAAGGGCCTTGCTCAGGGGCCCAACAGCAGTAACCTGACAGTGGTGGGGCTTGAACCAGCGACCTTCTGATTACTAGTCCGGTACCGTAACCACAAAAATATAAAAACAAGATAAAATAAACATACAGAAACATGTTCAGTTCTTGCACAACATTCAACCCCAAATCAGAAAAAGTTGGGACAGCATGGAAGATGCGAATAATAAAAACACAGCGTTTCTTACATTTACTTTGACTTTTATTTGATGTCAGACAGGATGAACCTGAGATATTTCATGTTTTATCTGCTCAACTTCATTTCATTTATTAATAAACATCCATTCCTGCATTTCAGGCCTGCAACACATTCCAAAAAAAGTTGGGACAGTAAAGCGTTTACCACTTTGTAATGTTGCCGTTCCTTTTCACCACTTAAAAGAGGTTTTGGCACCAAGGAGACCAAGTGATTTAGTGTTTCAGCTTTTATTTTGTCTTGTTCTTCCTGCAAACACGTCTTAAGATGTGTAACAGTACGGGGGGGCCATTGTTGTTTCAAAATTCTCCACACATTGGAGACAGCTCAGGACTGCAGGCAGGCCAGTCCAGTATCCTAGATGCCTCCAAGCCCAGAGAAGTCGACGCCACTTCTGGACATGGTTAACATAAGGCTTCTTTTTTGCACAGTAAAGTGTTAAGTATGATTTGTGCAGTAACTCTGTATTGTAGAGCTTGATGAAGGTTTGATAAACTAATCCCTCACCCATGTGGTTATATCAGCTAGTGTTGAGTGGAGGTTCTTGATGCGGCGCCGTCTGAGGGATGGAAGATCACGAGCGTTCAGATTAAGCTTGCACTCTTGGTCTTTACACACTGAAATTCCTCCTGATTCCTTGAATGATTTGATGATATTCTGCACTGTAGAGGGAGAACATGCAAATCCCTTCCAATCTTTCTTTGAGGTTCATTGTTTTTAAACATTTCAATCATTTCCTCACACATTTGTTGACAAACTGGATCCTCTGATCATCTTTACTCATCAGAGACTCTCAGTCTTTCCTGGATGCTGCTTTTGTACCTCATTACTAACCTAAATTGCCCCCGTCCCAACTTTCTTTGGAATGTGTTGCAGGCCTGAAATGCAGGAATGGATGTTTATTAATAAATGAAATGAAGTTGAGAAGATAAAAGATGAAAAATCTCAGTCTGTCTAAAAATCTAAGTTAATGTAAGAAACTCTTGTATTTTAATATTCTATACTTTTTACTTTTTAAAACATTTCTTTTTTTTGTTTGTTGCTCTGACACGTGAGCAGCAAGCCGGATGCATTTTGCCACCCACACATTGACGAGTGTTGCGCCACCTAGCGTTGCGTGCGGAGAGACACACCATAAGAGCACGCCATCATCATCTCCGTGTAGGCACCTCTAATCAGCCAGCAGAGGTTGTAACCACACTATTCTGACAGAGAGAGACCCCACCCGGCTTAGTCCCGCCCATCTGAACAACAGGCCAATCGTTGTTCTTGTGGCCGCTCAACCTCGGCCTGTAAGGCAGAGCTGGATTCGATACGACGTACTCGAGATCCAGCTCTGGTTGCAGCGTGTGTTTTTATCGCTGCGCCACCTGAGCGGCTAAACATTTCTATTTTTAATATAAATATATTTTTAATTGTTTAATTTTGTATTAAAAAGTGTGTGACAAATAAACTTTAATTTGATACCTGATTAGCTATTAAATGACACATATGTGTTAAACATGGTGTTAAAACCCCAAATAAATAAATAAATAAATAAAAACCTCTGGTGATTGAAGATGAATTAAAAGGTGACAGATACGTTTTCACCCCCCGTTCCTATAGGTTATCATTTTTATTCAGACTCACGTCCGGCTCTCCTGATCTTTGAGTAATTCCGAGCGGATTTAACCTTGGATTGGTGTTTAAGATCCGTCTCAGATAAATGTGGACGAGTCCATCTCGGGCTCGGCGCCGCCCACACGGCTGACACGGCGGCGGCGGTGATGTATCGGCCGTGCCGCGCTCCAGATTGTTTTCTAACATTTAATTCAGTTTCTTCCTGTGCTTTGGATGAGCGGCTCTGCCTTATGGATTTCTGCTCTAATGTACTTCTGCAGGTACCCAGGGCCGAGACGGGGGCCGAGACGTGGCCGAGAGGGGCGAGGGGAACGGGAGCGGGAAGCGGGGAGGGGCGGGGCTCGGCAAAGCCCTGGAAATTATGGAGGCTCGGATCGATACTCAAGGTCGCAACCCTCCTCCCCCACCGATACCCAGTGCGTGCCCCGCCCCCTCTGCCAGTCACCACTGGATCTGCTTCCTCCATCCGACAAAAAAGAAGAAAGAAAGAAAACGAGCTTCTGTTTGGGGAGGAACAAAGAATTTATTTTCCTTAAATTCAATATCATTCATTAATTCATTCATTTTTATTCCAGTCAGGGTCACAGTGGGTGCAGAGCCTTTCCCAGTGATATCAGACACGCATTGGTTCGACTCAGACAGGATGAACCTGAGATATGTCATGTTTTATCTGCTCAACTTCATTTCATTTATTAATAAACATCCATTCCTGCATTTCAGGCCTGCAACACATTCCAAAAAAGTTGGGACGTGGGCAGTTTAGGGTTAGTAATGAGGTACAAAAGCAACATCCAGGAAAGGCTGAGAGTCTCTGATGAGCAAAGATGATAAGATTATCTCCAGTTTGTCCACAAATGTGTGAGAAAATGATTAAAATGTTTAAAAACAATGAACATCGAAGAAAGATCAGAAAGGATTTGCATGTTCTCCCTCTACATTGCAGAATATCATTAAACCATTAAAGGAATCAGGAGGAATTTCAGTGTGTAAAGGCCAAGAGTGCAAGCTTAATCTGAACGCTCGTGATCTTCCATCCCTCAGACGGAGCTGCGTCAAGAACCTCCACTCAACAACAGCTGATATAACCACATGGGTGAGGGATTAGTTTATCAAACCTTTATCAAGCTCTACAATACAGAGTTACTGCACTAATGATACTTAACACTTTACTGTGCAATAAAGAAGCCTCATGTTAACCACGTCCAGAAGCGACGTCGGCTTCTCTGGGCTCGGAGGCATCTAGGATGGACCATCACACAGTGAAAACGTGTATTGTGGTCAGATGAATCAGCATTCCAAAGATGAAAAGGACCGTCCACACTGTTATCAGCAACAAGTCCAAAAGCCAGGGTCTGTCATGGTATGGGGATGTGTCAGTACCAGGGTCTGTCATGGTATGGGGTGTGTCAGTACCAGGGTCTGTCATGGTATGGGGTGTGTCAGTACCAGGGTCTGTCATGGTATGGGGTGTGTCAGTACCAGGGTCTGTCATGGTATGGGGTGTGTCAGTACCAGGGTCTGTCATGGTATGGGGGTATCAGTGCCAGGGTCTGTCATGGTATGGGGTGTGTCAGTGCCAGGGTCTGTCATGGTATGGGGGTGTGTCAGTACCAGGGTCTGTCATGGTATGGGGGCGTGTCAGTACCAGGGTCTGTCATGGTATGGGGGTATCAGTGCCAGGGTCTGTCATGGTATGGGGGTGTGTCAGTACCAGGGTCTGTCATGGTATGGGGGGTATCAGTACCAGGGTCTGTCATGGTATGGGGGTATCAGTGCCAGGGTCTGTCATGGTATGGGGTGTGTCAGTGCCAGGGTCTGTCATGGTATGGGGGTGTGTCAGTACCAGGGTCTGTCATGGTATGGTGGCGTGTCAGTACCACGGTCTGTCATGGTATGGGGTGTGTCAGTACCAGGGTCTGTCATGGTATGGGGTGTGTCAGTACCAGGGTCTGTCATGGTATGTGGTGTGTCAGTACCAGGGTCTGTCATGGTATGGGGTGTGTCAGTACCAGGGTCTGTCATGGTATGGGGTGTGTCAGTACCAGGGTCTGTCATGGTATGGGGTGTGTTAGTACCAGGGTGTGTCATGGTATGGGGTGTGTTAGTATTAGGGTGTGTCATGGTATGTAAACTTCTCATAACTGCTGCAGTTACGACCTCTGCTGGCTGATCAGTGCTGCTGCACAAAGACGGGGAATAATGGAGATCAGTGCGTGACTTATTATTATGCCTTCGCAGTGTGAACAAGGTCTAAGTGTGTCCTTTCCTTCTTACTTTCTCTCTAAATTAGGAGGTTTTCTGTTGGATTGAGGGGTAAAAAAGAGCTGCTATTGAGTGAAACCAAACCTGTTAGAACGGCAGCAATCGCTCTGCAGTTTCAACCACGATCGGTAAACTATCTAAATTACGCTGCTGTTTTGCCCCCCGTGGCTTCAACCGTCTCGCCTTTCAAAGCCTCCGGTACATCCGTACGTTACCCAGACCTGCCTGTCAAAAATCGTCTTTTCTTCTCCACACACCCTCATCATCATCATCATTGCAGCCATCATCACCATTATCATGGTCAGCGTCCGTCCACAAACTTTTCTCTCTCTCTCTTTTATTCTTTGCGTCTCTTAACAGTCTGTGATTCCTCGCCGAGGAAAAATGACCCTTTTATTTTGTTGTGGCTGTTAAATTACAGGCCTGGACGAGGGAAAATTGGACAGCGTTTTCTGTCGCGGGAAATCAATTTTCTTTCTGGCGCGTATGATCAACATGTCAGGGGCGTCAGGCTCCAAATGGTGGCTAATACAAGGCTGCACGCGGGCCAACCGGGGCAGAAATAATGCCTTTATCTGGATGTTGGCTACACCGGACTTACAGCCGGGCAGCGATGAGAGGTCTGGACCGACGGGCCCCCCGACGTGTCAGGAAATGATAGTGAGGCTGAACTGTAATTTTCAGGAGGAGAGAGAAGCTGTAATGTTGGAGTTTCTGGTGGCCAACACGTCTGGGCAGCATCTCGCTCTCTGACCATTTTATTATTATTATTATTATTATTGTTTATTTATTTATTTGTTTGTTTTTTTGTGAGTGAATCACGTGTGACGTAGATTCATAAACAAGCAACTCCAAATCAAACCCGATTTGGTCCGTCCGTCCGTGCGTCTGTCTGTCTGTCTGTCTGTCTGTCTGTCTGTCTGTCTGTCTGTCTGTCTGTCTGTCTGTCTGTCTATCTATCTATCTATCTATCTATCTATCTATCTATCTATCTATCTATCATTTACCTGTTTGTCTGTCTATCTGTTTGTCTGCCTGTCTATATATCTATCTGTCTGTCTGTCAATTAGTCTGTCTATCTGTCTGTCTGTCTGTCTGTCTGTCTTTCTGTGTTTCTGTTTGTCTATCTATCCAGCTCTGGAATGAACAGCAACATCAACTGAGACTTTCTTGACCAGTGTCAGTGCCCTTTGATTGAATAACAGCTGCTGTTGTTCTAGCTGAACAGATCACACAGAGGTCAGTCTACAGGATGTCCAAAAGGCTTTTGGTCATGTGTCCAAATACTTTTGGCTGTATAGTGTATGGTAAACCAGAACTCATGTAAGCACGTTTTGTTTTCCTCTTCAGCCTCTTTGCAAACTTGACCAAGGACCTTGACCAGTTTGTCGGTCCCAGTTTGTAGAGGTTCAGAGCTTCGATTCTTCAGAGCGACTCGAGAGAAAATAGAAGTAATGAACAGAAGAGTGAAGCTGAAGAGGAGCAGCACTTCAGATAGAACATCAGATAAAAGAAACATCAATATTTGTCCTTTTGTGTTTCTGTCATGTCCAAGTCCCAATCAGAGCTTTATATTCCGTCGTTTAAGCACAAACACGAACATGCCGGTGTGAAATCAGCTCTCATTTAGGTTCTATCTTCAGACGCGATCACAGATCACTGGCATTCGAAGCTATTTACGCTTCAGAAGATGAATGAGGTCCAGATTTAGGAACGCTGGAACGACTCTGAAAGTTCTAGAACCTCACAAAATCATTCTGGATCTGAACTGGTTCCACTCAGGATTCTTAGAACCTTGGTGCTGTTCAGAGAACCCACATTTGCACCAGCTTTCACTGGAACCAAGGATGCATCACTAATGGAAGTGAACGGTAGTAACGAGCTGGTGGAGTGTGTGCATTACCTGTGAATGTTCATGCTGCTGTTACAGATGTCTGTCCATCCATTCTCTCTCTTATCTGTATGTCTGTCTGTCAGTCCATCCATCCATCCACCCTCCCTCTTATCTATCTATCTGTTTGTCTGTTGGTCTGTCTGTCTGTCCCTTTTGTCCATACATCCATCCTATCTATCTATCTATCTATCTATCTATCTATCTATCTATCTATCTATCTATCTATCTATCTATCTATCTATCTATCTATCTATCTATCTATCTAACTATCTATCTAACTGTCCGTCTATCTATCTATCTGTCTGTCTGTCTGTCTGTTTGTCTGTCTGTCCCTTTGTCCATCCGCCCGTCTGTCCATCCGTTCGTCTGTCTGTCTCTTTTGTCCATACATCCCTTCACCCTCGTATCTGTCTATCTATCTGCCTGTCTGTCTGTCCCTTTTGTCCATCCAACCATCCGTCAGTTTAACCATCCATCCATCCACGTTTCTGTCTGTCTGTCTGTCTGTCTGTCTGTCTGTCTGTCTGTCTGTCTGTCTGTCTGTCTGTCTGTCTGTCTGTTCATCCATTCATCTGTCCGTCCACCCATCCATTCTCCCTCTTATCTGTCTGTCTGTCTGTCTGTCTGTCTGTCTGTCTGTCTGTCTATCTGTCTGTCTGTCTGTCTGTCTGTCTGTCTGTCTGTCTGTCTATCTATCTATCTATCTATCTATCTATCTATCTATCTGTCTGTCTGTCTGTCTGTCTGTCTGTCTGTCTATCTATCTATCTATCTATCTATCTATCTATCTATCTATCTGTCTGTCTGTCTGTCTCTCTCTGACTGTCTTTCTGTCCATTTGTTCATTCATCCATCCGCTTTCCCCTTTTATTTATCTTTCTGTGTGTCTGTCTATCTATCTATCAGTCTGTCAGTTTGTCCGTCTGTCTGTCCATCCATCCATCCTCTTATCTGTCTGTCCAAGGGGATTTTTTCCTCACATGGCATCTTCTAACTTGTACCAGTATAAAGCTTGTCTGACTGTGGACATTTTGATCTTTGAAGTTTTCTTGCTTAATTATTAGTGGAATTTAAATTCTTTATTGGGTTTGATGGCACAGACAGTACTGTGGGTCTTGTGTCTAAGAATTTGGTATTTTTTATTTATGACGTCTACGTAAGTCTTCTTTAAGTACCTAGAAAAATTAGGTGCTAATTTTAGAACTGAACAGACCGCAACCAAGACCAGGATGAAGCTGGGAATATTTAAAGAAATATCATATATATATCTTTTTGATAGCTGATGAATTAAAAGCACCTCTTGGCGCCGGGCTCGACCTGCACACGCTGTACGTTTTATTTCCACCGAAATCACAAAACACGCTTCTCGGTGGCGTATCCCAGCATGCATCTGGCCCCATCCAGATAGCAGCAGCACTTATTACATTTGCGATTCTTTAAAGACTTTGCTTCTTATTGATTTTGTGTCAAGGCTGGCCGCTCGTTTTTTTTTTTTTTCTTTATTAAGCGGCCGAAGGTGACTGGAAACACGCCGAGCTCGCGTCGAGAGCCCGCAACCTTGAGCTAAAGAAAACCAGAACAAAAATCCAGCAGAAGGAAGGAAGACGGCACGGGCGCGTACACAAAGGAGCGGCTGGGTGGGAGCACCGAGGGCCTCCGCGGCTGACGCCGAGTCGAGAGAGCGCTTTGTCCCGAACAAAGAGAGGTAGGAATGCAGAAATGCTCGCGGTTTTGGTCCGTAATCCCGACCTCTCTACACCGGGGAGGGTTGAAGCCTGGAGGTGAAGACGTTCCGCCGTCTTTCTCTGTGTGATCGAGGCCTGAGGTTGGTTTGTCACGTCCGCCTTGTGCTGCCTGCCATTTTCAGAACGCGGCCTCCTCCGGAAGAGATTATTTTGAGTTTTCTGACAGATGAAGTGTGTTAGGACGCGTCTACTGACTGATAAACCAGAGCTGCAGTCTGTCAGGAAGATCCGTCTTTATTTACCAGACGTACCAAAGTCTAGCAGAGGGAGGGACTTCACTTTACACTCACTGTCCATTTTATCAGCTCCACTTACCATATAGAAGCACTTTGTAGTTCTACAATTACTGACTGTAGTCCATCTGTTTCTCTACATACTTTGTTACCCTCCTTTCATGCTGTTCTTCAATGGTCAGGACCCCCACAGGACCATCACAGAGCAGGTATTATTTAGGTGGTGGATCATTCTCAGCACTGCAGTGACACTGACATGGTGGTGGTGTGTTAGTGTGTAATGTGCTGGTATGAGTAGATCAGACACAGCAGCGCTGCTGGAGTTTTTAAACACCTCACTGTCACTGCTGGACCGAGAATAGTCCACCA
>NC_085998.1:3539495-3564495 GCF_030014385.1 Trichomycterus rosablanca
TATTAGTGAATGAATGCACTGGATGCACAAGTTCCCACAGATACACTCCTCCACATCTAAAATGCTTATCAGATAAATGGAGTCTGTTTCAGCCCTGAGGGGGTCAAATTAACGCCCATGTACAGTGTATCACAAAAGTGAGTACACCCCTCACATTTCTGCAGATATTGAAGTATATCTTTTCATGGGACAACACTGACAAAATGACACTTTGACACAATGAAAAGTAGTCTGTGTGCAGCTTATATAACAGTGTAAATTTATTCTTCCCTCAAAATAACTCAATATACAGCCATTAATGTCTAAACCACCGGCAACAAAAGTGAGTACACCCCTTAGTGAAAGTTCCTGAAGTGTCAATATTTTGTGTGGCCACCATTATTTCCCAGAACTGCCTTAACTCTCCTGGGCATGGAGTTTACCAGAGCTTCACAGGTTGCCACTGGAATGCTTTTCCACTCCTCCATGACGACATCGAGACTTTGCGCTCCTCCACCTTCCGCTTGAGGATGCCCCAAAGATGTTCTATTGGGTTTAGGTCTGGAGACATGCTTGGCCAGTCCATCACCTTTACCCTCAGCCTCTTCAATAAAGCAGTGGTCGTCTTAGAGGTGTGTTTGGGGTCATTATCATGCTGGAACACTGCCCTGCGACCCAGTTTCTGGAGGGAGGGGATCATGCTCTGCTTCAGTATTTCACAGTACATATTGGAGTTCATGTGTCCCTCAATGAAATGTAACTCCCCAACACCTGCTGCACTCATGCAGCCCCAGACCATGGCATTCCCACCACCATGCTTGACTGTAGGCATGACACACTTATCTTTGTACTCCTCACCTGATTGCCGCCACACATGCTTGAGACCATCTGAACCAAAAAAATTAATCTTGGTCTCATCAGACCATAGGACATGGTTCCAGTAATCCATGTCCTTTGTTGACATGTCTTCAGCAAACTGTTTGCGGGCTTTTTTGTGTAGAGACTTCAGAAGAGGCTTCCTTCTGGGGTGACAGCCATGCAGACCAATTTGATGTAGTGTGCGGCGTATGGTCTGAGCACTGACAGGCTGACCCCCCACCTTTTCAATCTCTGCAGCAATGCTGACAGCACTCCTGCGCCTATCTTTCAAAGACAGCAGTTGGATGTGATGCTGAGCACGTGCACTCAGCTTCTTTGGACGACCAACGCGAGGTCTGTTCTGAGTGGACCCTGCTCTTTTAAAACGCTGGATGATCTTGGCCACTGTGCTGCAGCTCAGTTTCAGGGTGTTGGCAATCTTCTTGTAGCCTTGGCCACCTTCATGTAGCGCAACAATTCATCTTTTAAGATCCTCAGAGAGTTCTTTGCCATGAGGTGCCATGTTGGAACTTTCAGTGACCAGTATGAGAGAGTGTGAGAGCTGTACTACTAAATTGAACACACCTGCTCCCTATGCACACCTGAGACCTAGTAACACTAACGAGTCACATGACATTTTGGAGGGAAAATGACAAGCAGTGCTCAATTTGGACATTTAGGGGTGTAGTCTCTTAGGGGTGTACTCACTTTTGTTGCCGGTGGTTTAGACATTAATGGCTGTATATTGAGTTATTTTGAGGGAAGAATAAATTTACACTGTTATATAAGCTGCACACAGACTAATTTTCATTGTGTCAAAGTGTCATTTTGTCAGTGTTGTCCCATGAAAAGATATACTTAAATATCTGCAGAAATGTGAGGGGTGTACTCACTTTTGTGATACACTGTATTAGAAATGGGCTCATGGTTGGGGTGTTTATATATTTTGGTCATATGTCGTGTCGTATGTTCACCCTTATAAATAAATCGTAAGAACTAAAGGGGCGGATGGGGGGGCACTGGGGGGTGCTGGCTGGGGGGCGTTTAGTTTGACAGCTTTCGGTTAGAGTGTTTGCTTTGCTGAAGGACACGTGGAGACGCACCGTCAGGTTTTTCCCTCCAGGCGCCGAACGTCGGCTCAGAAGCGCCTCATGAAAGTTGAATGGAGGAGGATGAAGTGCTGATGGGCTCCGTTCCAGACGGCAGGGCGCATCCCTGTGTCTGGGTTTGATTCTCTCGGCCCGTGTCTGACGACGCTGGAGGGGAAAACGCTGCCTTCAGCACCTGCGTCTGACTGATGGACTTCTCAGAAAAGCCAGACAGACACTGTGCTACATCCGACTGCGCTGAGTATGATGTACTAAAAATATCAGGTTCCAGTCTCAGCAGTGCTATCAGCCGGCAGGGTGTCTACACAGACATGATTGGCTGTGTCTGAGGGAGGGGAAATATAGACCTGACCAGGGTGTTCCTGTCTCGAACCTGGTGTTTCCCGGTGGAATGATCAAGATAATGTGGCAAAAATTAAAGTATTTATTAATTAATTTATTTATTTATTTATTAATTTATTTATTTATTTATTTATTAATTAATTTATTTATTTATTTATTTATTTATTTATTTATTTATTTATTTATTTATTTATTTATTTATTTATTTATTTTTATTGTTACAGAAACTTTCTGGTGCATTGTGGGATAGTGAACATACCGAACTCCTGGCTTCACCACAAACTAATAATAATAATAAAATCAAAATAACGATGATATTAATAATAGTAATAAAATTATTAAAAATTAAAATCATAATGATAGTAATAATAATGACAATAATAATAAAAAGATAATAATGATGATTAAATTATTATAATAAAATAATAATAAAAATGATCATAATAATGATAATATAATAATAATGAAATAATAATAATAATAATAATAACAATAATATTAATAATAATAAAATCAAAATAACGATGATATTAATAATAGTAATAAAATTATTAAAAATAAAAATCATAATGATAGTAATAATAATGACAATAATAATAAAAAGATAATAATGATGATTAAATTATTATAATAATATAATAATAAAAATGATAATATAATAATAATGAAATAATAATAATAACAATAATAATAATAATAATAATAATAACAATAATAATAACAACAATAATTAATAATAATAATGATGATGATGATGATAATAACAATAATAATAATAATAATAATAATAATGATGATAATAATAATGATAATAATAATAATAATAATAATAATAATAATAATAATAATAATAATTAATAATAATAATAATAATAATAATAATAATAATAATAAGAGATAGATTGAGACACGTATATTAGAAATAGATTGAGTGCACAGACACTGATTGGGTTTGGATTCGACACTCAGCTGAAGAGCTCCAGTCTCGTCGAGGTGTTTAAAGATGAAACAGAACCTCCACCCTCCGTGTCTCGCTCTCTAGGAGACTCATTTATAGAAACGCTTCAAAACAATCTAGTTAAAGCTCAATTCAGCAGCAAGGACGACAGGGTCCAGGAAGGGGGGGGGATGGGGGCGATGGTCCAGGGTGTGTGTGGAGAGAGAGAGAGAGAGAGAGAGAGAGAGAGAGAGAGAGAGAGAGAGAGAGAGAGAGAGCGAGAGAGAGAGAGAGAGATTTTTTTTATTTTTGACGGTCTTTTATTTTAACCAAGTATGGACACTTGACAGTTGAATTAAATCATTTCATTCAATAAGTTAAATAAAACTGTGCAATATGCATTCGTCAATAAATTAAATAAAATAAAAAATGAAAAAAATAAAAAATAAAAAACGATTTATGTGCATTTAACAGATTTCTAGAGCAAAAAAATTCTCAATGTTGTTCATGCTTTTATAAAATTTAAAATCAACTAAAATCCTGGTTTTAGCCAGTCTGGAGAAAGTTCTCACAACATCACAATCTGTATCTTCATTCACCTTGTTTTTTCGAGTAATGTATATCGTGGTTTTGGCCTGGCCGAGGATAAAATTTATCAGTTGGCACTTGGACCTCTTTCTCCTTACGTATTTAAAACCAAGGATAAAAGTCTGAATGGTAAAACTCTCATTAAAAGACATGAAAACATTCTTTAAAATCTCAAAAAGGGGACGTAGCCTAAAACAGTCCATAAAAGCATGAAACACAGTTTCTCTAAAAGCACAAAAAGGACACTGTGGTAAAACTTCAGGATTTAAAACAGAGATAAAAGCATTGACAGCTACAATACCGTGTAAAATTCTCCACTGCAGGTCAGCAAACTTTTTTGTTAATGGTGGTTTGTACAAAGCCCTCCATTCTGGTTTAGTGTCATCACATAGCCCCAATACATTTCTCCATGGTGTATCAGTTCTTTTGTCAAGCTTCTTCTTGTTTAAAACCTTTACACAAGCCTTATACAGTAGCTTACCTGAAACTGAATTAAAGTTCATCTCCATTTCCCCTTCACACTCTATGAGGGGTCCTTGACAGTCATGTAGAACTGGAGAGATAGTCAGTTCAGGAAAGGGGTCATCCTCTGTAGGGTGGATCGCCCCTGCACCATAGTCCTTTACCATTGTTTGCTCTTCCGAAGTTAGTGCTGATCTCCAACGGTGTAGGAGCTGGCCCGAAACTCGCAGGGACCTCAATCTTAGTCCTGCAGCTAGGTTCTCTGTGTCAGTAAGTTCTGGTCCTGCAGCGTCCACCAGCTGTTGGAGGGTTGTGACTCCCGAAGAGATAAGTATTCTGTCTAGTGCAGGTGTAGTTGTGTTTGTAATGTCCAGACGGGTTCCATAGAGAAGAGGTTCTTTAAGGAGCCAGTGTAAGGTGGTAGAATTCTGTTTTTTTGCTTTAAACAGACTCCAAACCTTTAAAAGTCCCCTATAAAAATTCGGTAATCCAGCCGTGTTCAATGTTTTTGTGTCCATTAAAAACAGGGTTTTGTCCAGTCCTAGTCCTTTTACTGTGTGTAGAATTCTGCAGGCCACCTCCTTCCAGACGAGCTCCTTGGGGCCACTGAGAAGTCGTTGGATGAACTGTAGGCGGAAAGCAGCGGTCCTGCTAGCCAGGTGAATGAGTCCTTGTCCCCCCTCTTCCTTGGGCAGATGAAGTACTCCCTGTGGTATCCAGTGTAATCGGTTCCAGAAAAAGTCCACCAGCAGGGCTTGGATGTTAGCTAGCAGGTGTGGTGGGGGGTCAACACAGGCTAATTTGTGCCACAAAGAGGACGCAGCCAGGTTATTGATAATAAGTACTCTCCCTCGGTAAGACATTTGGGGGACCAGCCATTTCCATTTTCTGAGACGCCCTTTTACATTTTCAACAATGTTGTCCCAGTTTTTCTGTACAGTGTCACTGTCCCCCAAATACACCCCTAGATATTTGAACCCTCCTGTTTTCCATGTCAGTCCATCAGGGAGTGTAGGTTCCCCTCCATTCCATTCTCCAACTAATACAGCTTCACTTTTGTGCCAGTTTACTTTTGCTGATGATAAAACCTTAAAATCATTTAAAATTTTAACTAAAATGTCCACATCTGTCTGTGTGCTTACCAGGATGACAAGGTCATCCGCATATGCAGACACACATAAAGGGTTATTACAGTTAGGTACATAAAAACCAGTGATTCTCTCTCTTAGTTTACACAACAGGGGTTCAATGGTTAAAGCATATAACATTCCTGAGAGTGCACAGCCCTGTCTGACACCCCTGTGAACCTTAAAAGGGGCACATAAACCACCATTAACTTTAAGTACATTCTCAATGTCACTATACAATACCTTGATCATAGCTATGAAACCAGGGTTGAAGCCAAAGTTTTCCAGAACTTTCCATAAGTACCCGTGTTCAACCCGGTCAAAAGCCTTTTCCTGGTCTAGGAAAATGAGACCAGTCTTCAAAGCCAATAGTCTGGAGATGTCCAAAATATCTCTAATTAGACATACATTGTCGAAAATAGATCTGCTAGGCACACAGTACGTCTGGTCAAAGTGAACCACCTGCTCCATCACCTTCCCCAGTCTCGAGGCTAATGTTTTAGAGAGCAGCTTGTAGTCAGTGCACAGCAGGGAGACTGGGCGCCAGTTCTTTAAACACGTTAGATCTCCCTTCTTAGGTAACAGTGTCAGCACAGCCCTCCGACAGCTGAGAGGGAGCTTCCCTTCCTGCACGCTCCTCTGAAGAACATCTAGCACATCTTGTCCCAACACTGACCAGAAAGCCTTGTAGAACTCCACCGTAAGTCCGTCAATGCCAGGAGCTCTGCCATTCTCCATTCCTTGAAGAGCTTCATATAGCTCCCCAAGTGAGAGTTCACTGTCCATTTCTGTAGCTGATTGTTCTGTGAGTTTTGTCAGGTCCTGGAAGAACTCTGTCTCTACCTTTTTTGTCACTGACCACTCGCTCTGATAAAGCTTTGAGAAGAAGCTGACTGTCTGCTTGCGAATTTCAGTGGGCTCTGATAAGAGATCCCCTGATTCTGTTCGCACAGCATGCATAAATCTTTTCTGTCCATTTTTATGCTCTAGACCGAAAAAGAACTTTGAAGGAGCATCCATTTCAGTGGCATTCAGAAAACGTGAGCGGACCAGCGCCCCCTTAGCTGTAGTACCTAGCAGATCATCTAGTGCTTTTTTTTTTCTTTTAAGAGTCTTAATATGCTCTTGATTTCCTGTGGCCTCTGCTAAACATTGGAGTTCCACTACCTCAATCTCCAAAGCTTTTAAAGATCTAGTTATGTCCCTAGTGACATTGAGAGTATATTGCTGACAGAATGATTGAATCTGTACCTTGGCTACATCCCACCATTGTTGCAGTGAAGTAAAATATGTTTTCTGTGCTTTAAAAACCTCCCAGAAGAATATAAAAGATTCTTTAAAATTGGCATCATTTAAAAGCTCTGAGTTAAAATGCCAATATGCACTTCGTGGTTTCACATTACCCTTAGCGACTGTACACTGGACCATGCAGTGATCTGTAAAACCAACTGGGAAAATCGAACAATGTGTAAAAGCAGACAGTTGATAATTAAAACCATAAAAACGATCTAGCCTTGCCAGTGAGAGTGTATTATCTCTGGCATGAGCCCATGTATACTGTCTCTGTTTATTATGAAGGTTTCTCCAGATATCACACAAGTCTTGAGCCATCAGTATTTCACGTAAGCGCTTACGTGAAGCAGCATGTGGTTCTATATGGTTTCTATCTATGCTGTCTGCTGTGCAGTTAAAATCCCCACCCAGTATTAAAAGGTCTGTGGTGCTACAGTCTCTAATCACATTGCTCAGTGTGTCTAAAAAGATCATCCTATCTATTCCCCCAGTCGGAGCATAAACACAAATAAAAACAAACACATGGTTTTCAAAGACAGCTCTTACTTTTAAAAGTCTCCCACTTAAAATTTCATCTACAGTATATGAATATGGGATAAAACTTTGTGATAAAAGAAGAGCAACGCCACCGCTAAGAGACGTATTGTGACTTAAAATTGCAAGCCCCCTCCATTCTTTCACCCAATCAGCAGCATTACTGGCATCACTATGTGTTTCTTGTACAAAGGCAACATCAATATTTTTCTGTTTTAACAGCTCATAAAACTTTGCCCTTTTTTCAGTGTCTCTTGCTCCATTTATGTTTAAAGTAGCGACTTTAAAATCTCCCATTAAAAAATAAATAAGATATAACACACTGATAATAAAAACTATTTCACCCATGGATATGCTAAATAATTTAAAACTCTTCTTCACTGTTTATCTTATTAAGTTTAGTCAAAATTTTCTTTAAACGGAAAAATTCCAAGTCATTAAAAGCATCTTCCTTTTTTAACTTTTTAACATCAAGAGTGAACTGGGAACTATCAGGAAAATGCTCTTCTACCTGTACACCCTTCTGTCCTTTAGTTACTCGCAAGAACTTTTTAATTTGTTCAGCTGTATATTTAATAGGTCTGTTCTCTTCTTGTGAGCACACAGACCAGCCTGAATCAGAGATGGAGCCATCACTGTCAGATTCTCCGTTGTCCTCTGTTCTGACCTCTTTCTTGGCCTGTTTTTTTTTGTTGCTTTGTGCTCGCTTCTTTCTCTTATGAGGAACTTTAAACACAGACTCGTCATCCATTTCTATCTCAACTTCAGCCACATTTACTGCTATTTGGTCTGGAGTCATCTCAATACAGTTATCCCCTGTCTCTCTATCCTGCTCTTCACCATGAGGTTCCTGTACCTTAGGTTCCTCCACGTCTGGATTGACACAGGAGAGATCATCCATGACTGGAGTTGCCATGATGGTTTCATCTGTGGCATGCTCAGTCATGGGTTCATTTTCTTCTGGTGTTGATGTAGTATTGGGGACTGTTGCGGGCAGCTGCGTATCAGCTGTAGGGGGAACAGCGTCCACGAGCTCCACCACGACTGACCCCATCCGCTCAGCACTGCCAGCCTTGCCAACATGATCATTAATTTTTTCGGGACAAGCACGGATAAGATGTCCCACTTGCCCACACCTGAAACACTTCATACTTGTTTCTGATGTAGCATAAACCACATAATCAAAATTCTCCACTCTGAACTTTAAAGCTAAATCTAGCTCGTCAGCACCGTCCCTGAGCACCATGTAAACCAACCTCCTAAAAGACACTAAGTGTTTAATTAGGGGTGATTTACAGCTAAGAGGGATTTTTTTAATTGGGGAAACTACTTTTCCAAAATAAGACAGTTCTTTTACAATCATTTCATCTTTAATAAAGGGGGGAACATTAGACACAATGATTTTCCTAGCTGGTGTACTGAGGGGCATTACCTGAGTGAACTGACCATTTATCACAATGTTGTTCTGAATCAGTTCATTCGTTTTTTCCACCGAGTTCAAAAACACCACAACCGCTTTATTCATGCGTGAGGCAGAAACAATGTTACAATGCCCCACGACATTCCCCACCGCCAAACAGCATTCCTCCACGCTCACCCGGGATTCCACCTTTACACCGTGCCGGCGTGTC
Organism: Trichomycterus rosablanca; assembly: GCF_030014385.1. Taxonomy (NCBI): domain Eukaryota; kingdom Metazoa; phylum Chordata; class Actinopteri; order Siluriformes; family Trichomycteridae; genus Trichomycterus; species Trichomycterus rosablanca. The sequence continues at coordinate 3,548,356 of NC_085998.1, forward strand.
AGGTGTTCGCACGCCGTAGTGTTTGGAAACGCCATACTCCCAGCAAAATGCCGGTAGCAGACTCCCCGCACACCTCGCACGCGCACACACACACGCAAGCAAACACACACACACACACACACACACACACAACACACAAACACTCAAACTTCAGAATCTATCTGAACAACTTTCAAAACTGTAGAAAAAGAAAAAAGTTTGGCATTAAACGCCACTCACGCTCACCACGCTCCGCTCTCCACAGCTCACAACCGCGCATGCGCACACACACAGAGAGAGAGAGAGAGAGAGAGAGAGAGAGAGAGAGTAATAACATAGAGGAAAATGGTAAGAGAAACATGGGTGCGGTTTTCATTCCATCACACACACACACACACACACACGTTAATATATATGTATAAATATACATACATACACTTTATTAGAAACACCTAACTAGTCCGTACCTTTATTATTTTATATGTTACAGGCACCCTGTAGATAAAGAATGTAGATACAGTGGTACCTTGTAACTCGATGCACCTTATGGAGACATTTGTACTCTTAAACTCGACATTACCCTTAAATAAAGTGTTCAACCCTTTTTTTTAAATGTATTTATTTAATTTTAAATTAAAACATCATCAAAGTGTGAATCTGAGCTGAATCTGCATCAGTGTGGAATAAGCGTCAGATCCAGTGTTACAGCTCCACGTGTATCTGTGTTTATCTGGATTTTCCTCCCTGTTTCACTTTTAAACTTGTGTTACAGCTCCAGCTTCTGAGAAATGGTGAGAATCAGAATCAGCTTCTCCCAGAGTCTAAAACGCTTCTGGTTCAAAATAAAGCTTAACGTGGTTTAATGTAGTAAAAGAAGGAGACAGGAGCACTAAACTTCTCTTCATTATTACTGCTCATAAGTTCCTCCACTATATCAAATTCCTCACTCGCTGTTTTAGTACAGTTTTGCAGCTTCTTATGTGAATGCGCCGGTGCTGAACGGAAAACGGTATTCCAACATCGAGCATCTTGATGCATCTAAAGCTAAAGTGCAGCTTTTATTGTATTTGTATTGATTTTTAACTGTTTTTAATTGTATTTCAGTGTGTTTATATTATATTTGTGTTCTTTTCAGTGTATAAGAGTCAAAAACAACCTCATTATTTTACATGAGCCTAAAATATAATCAGTTCTACGGGACCATGGATGCATTAACAGGTTTCCCAAACATCCTTATGGGAAAAAAATACCTTGAAACTCAATGACGCCACTCCCAGAACCAGTTTCAAGGTACCGCTGTACCTATTTACACACGGTATACAGAGTAAGAGATGAACTATAGTATTGTTAGTACTAAACTGTAACTACATACACTAGATAATCCTTAAGCTTGAGTTGCCCGGTTTTCAATGATGTAGAGCAGGGGTGTCAAACTCATCTTCACCAAGGGCCACATCAGCATTATGGTGGCCCTCAAAGGGCCGATTGTAACATATCCTGCTGTGATTGAAGTCTTGGACAATTTGTTGTTTTTCTTGGAGGCTAAATTCTGTGTTTGGTGTCAAAATGCCAAATTTATTCTGTATATTTATAACGTATATCTACATTTATATTGTTCTTCTTTACCACAGACACGGCCTCATAACACAAGAGATGAACGAACTTGTTTTCACTTTCACATCTTTCATTAAATTTCCTCCTTCTGCTTCAATTTTCTCTTCTTGTATATTTTGGGATTAATTGTAAATATTTCTCAGCATCACTTGTTGGAAAAGTGCCTCAGTTAAACGCTGATGTGGAAACACCGCCATCTAGTGACGGGATGCGGTCACAAAATCGGCTTGCATTGTAGGAGATGCAGTTTATGTAACGTAATGATTTTACAGTGTATTTTAAGACAATCATACATTTTTAAGCTTGCGGGCCTTGAGTTTGACACATGTGATGTAGAGTTTGTTGCTTTCCACGTTTTTTAAAACCAGACAGTCAGTCAGTTAGCTGCACAAGGGTCCTTGTGGAGTGATGAGTTAACTGATAGCTAACTGCGAAGACTTTTGAATCTAGTCAGTCAAGTCAGTCAAATTTAGAAAGTTTATCAGCAGAAGAAAAAGTTCCATTCATCCACCCAATCCATCCATCCATCCAACAAACCATCCATCCATCCATCTATCCAACAAACCATCCATCCATCCATCCATCCATCCAACAAACCATCCATCCATCCATCCATCCAACAAACCATCCACCATCCAACAAACCATCCATCCATCCATCCATCCAACAAACCATCCATCCATCTATCCATCCAACAAACCATCCATCCATCCATCCATCCATGCATCCATCCATCCATCCATCCAACAAACCATCCATCCATCTATCTATCCATCATCTATCCATCCATCCATGCATCCAACAAACCATCCATCCATCTATCTATCCATCCATCTATCTATCTATCTATCCATCCATGCATCCATCCAACCATCTATAGATCTGTCCATCCATCCATTCATCCAACAAACCATCCATTCATCCAGTCATTCATCTATATATCTGTCCATCCATTGTTATTCCTTCATCCTACTGTCCGTCCATTCACCCACCCATCCACCCACCCACCCATCCATCCATCCATCCATCCATCCAACCATCTATAGATCTGCCCATCCATTATTTGTCTATTCTTTCATCCTACTGTCCATCCATCCATCCATTTATCCACCCAATCCACCCGCCCATCCACCCACCCATTGAATCCATCAATCATCAATCCATCCATCCATCCATCCATCCATCAGACCAACCCACGCATGCATCCATTCATCCATCCATCCATCAACATCCAACAACCCAAATGTGACTATCTGTCTCACAAACAGCGTCTGTGAAATCTGTGAGAAGCATCTTTCTTCTGCAGGTAAACTTTCTAAAGCTTTACCATCTTTTACAGTATAAAGTTATTATATTTACTATATATTATATGTATCTAGACGCCGCGGTTTCATTTTTTTCTGAACATGACTTGAATGTGAATGGACTTAAACAGTTCAGAATGAGAGAGCGAGAGAACAGTGGTGTAGATGTGGATAATGTCATTTAGAGGAAAATCATTCTCACCAATCAATGGAAAACACGGTTAAGGAGCAGCACGGTGGACGACGCCCCTCCCAAAACAATAAAACACCCTCGGTGCACTAACCCAATAAACGCACTGGGGCGTCGAGCGCGGACCTCTCAGGACTGATCGACGAAATGAGCGCGGGGTGCAATCACATTCTCCTGATCAATTATGAAGCGCATCATCAAGCTGTCACCCAGGGTTTATACAAGCTCGTCTGCTATTGGCTGTATCAGATCGCTAACGACGTTAAACGCTCTCATCACTGAACCTAATCTTCAGCTGATCTCTAATACTCTGAGTTATTCTGAACACAGTACAGAGGAGTTATACTATACATGGCACACTGACCAGGTGGTGTGAGTGCTGCACAGTGCTAGGGCCCTAAGGACCTGGGTTTAATTCACCACTCCAGTTACCAACCGATCTATCCATCCATCCATCCATCCATCCATCCAACCATCCAACCATCCATTCATCCATCCATCCAACCATCCAACCATCCAACCATCCATTCATCCATTCATCCATCCATCCAACCATCCATTCATTTATTCATCCATCCATCCAACCATCCAACAATCCATTCATCCATCTACTTATAACATCCATTTATCTATCCATTCATTTATCTATTCATCCATCCATCCAATCAACCAACCCCCCTGGCACAAATGATGCGTATAGTGAATACTTGTCCTGCGGTTGGTAGTAGTAGTAATAGTTGTAGTAGTAGTAATAGTAGCATTAGTTATAGTAGTAGTAGTTATAGTAATAGTAGTAGTAGTAGTAATAGTATTAATAGTGGTGGTATTATTTTAGTAGTTGTTGTAATAGTAGTAGTAGTAGTGTAGTAGTAATAGCAGTAGCAGTAATAGTAGTAGTTGTAGAAGTAGTAATAGTATTAATAGTAGTGATATTAGAAGTAATAATAATAGCAGTAGCAGTAGTAGTAGCAGTAGTAATAGTAGTAGTGGTAGTGGTAGTATTAGTGGTAGTATTATTATTATTAGTAGTAGTAGTAATACTAGTACCTTAAGTAGTAATAGTAGTGGTAGTAATAGTAGTAGTAATAGTAGTGGTAGTAGCAGTAGTAGTAATAGTGGTAGTAGTGTAAGTAGTAATAGTAGTAGTAGTAATAGTAGTGGTAGTAGTAATAGTAGTTGTAATAATAGTAGTGGTAGTAGTAATAGTATTAGTAGTAATAGTAGTGGTAGTAGTAATAGTAGTTGTAATAATAGTAGTGTAAGTAGTAATAGTAGTAATAGTAGTCGCAGTAGTAATAGTAGTTGTAATAATAGTAGTGTAAGTAGTAATAGTAGTAGTAGTAATAGTAGTGGTAGTAGTAATAGTAGTTGTAATAATAGTAGTGTAAGTAGTAATAGTAGTAGTAATAATAGTAGTGGTAGTAGTAATAGTAGTTGTAATAATAGTAGTGTAAGTAGTAATAGTAGTAGTAATAATAGTAGTGTAAGTAGTAATAGTAGTTGTAATAATAGTAGTGTAAGTAGTAATAGTAGTAGTAGTAATAGTAGTGGTAGTAGTAGTAGTAGTAATAATAGTAGTGGTAGTAGTAGTAGTAGTAGTAATAATAGTAGTGGTAGTAGTAGTAGTAGTAGTAATAATAGTACTGGTAGTAATAGTAGTATTTGAGGAAGACAAGCATCAAGGCTCTTCTCTGTTCTGGCACCCAAGTGGTGGAATTAACTTCACATGTCTCTCTGAACATCTGAGTCTCTCACTGTCTTTAAAAAAAAATTAAAAACCTTCATCACCTCTTTACTAAGCACTTAAGCTGACATGTACTTACTTACTAATGCTCTTATTCATTTCTTGAAAAAAAAATAGATTTGTGTTCTTAGACTGGTGTTTACTTGAACTAGAGTAGGATAATGTTTACTACGAAGCTCTTCTGTAAGTCGCTCTGGATAAGAGCGTCTGCTAAATGCTGAAAATGTAAATGTATTATTGTGTTACATGGTGCCCACAGTACATGTACTAACAGAAGAGCGTGTGTTGGTGTATTGAGCCGCCGGTGTTGATGTGAGACGTCGTGTTAGCTTTTCATGGCCTCCATTCACCTTGAGTGTATGAGCACTCAACAGTGCACTTCAGCATCAATAATGTAAGTGAGTCTGCTTTTATTCAACACAGCCGACGATAGTGTACATTCATACAGCGCTATTCATTACAGCTGTGGGCAGAGAGGAGGGCATGCTAACGTATCGGGGAAAAAAGCACCGGAACATCCAGAGGTGCATTATAATGTAAATTATAATATTATTAGAACATCCAGAGGTGCATTATAACGTACATTAAATATTAGAACATACAGATTACACCATCCAGAGGTGCATTATAACGTACATTATAATATTATTAGAACATCCAGAGGTGCATTATAACGTACATTAAATATTAGAACATACAGATGACACCATCCAGAGGTGCATTATAACGTACATTAAATATTAGAACATACAGATTACACAATCCAGAGGTGCGTTATAACATACATTAAAATATTACACCATCCAGAGGTGCATTATAACGTACATTAAATATTAGAGCATAAAGATTACACCATCCAGAGGTGCATTATACTGTACATTAAATATTAGAACATCCAGAGGTGCATTATACTGTATATTATAATATTAGAACATCCAGATTACACCAGTAAAATTATAGTGTAGGTGTGTGTACGTGCAGGCGCATACGCCGTGCCCATGACACTGTCCACTCGGGCTCAGAGGTCAGTAGAATGTGCATTTATTCTGCACACGTGCACTTTGACCTTTAGGGGTGAGGGCAGGGTTCATCCTGACCCCGTAACCCTCGGTCTTCCCCTGTTTGTGATGCACATGATGATCTTGCTGACATTATTTATTATTCAATTCTCCCACATTTAATGTGTTTATTCATCCAAGCACACTTAATTGTGTTACAAATAATTTTTTGGTTTATGTTTTCTCTTTATGCTACTATATTAATAATAATAATAATAATAATAATTATTATTATTATTATTGTTATTATAAAAATAAAATAATAATAAAAATAACAATAAAATAATAATAATAATAATAAAAGTAATATTAATAATAATAATAATAGTAATAATAACAATAATAATAAAAGTAATAATAATGATAATAATAATAATAATAATAATAACAGTTATAATAATAATAATTACAGTAATAATAATAATAATAATAATAACAGTTATAATAATAATAATAATTACAGTAATAATAATAATAATAATAATAATAATAATAATAATAATAATAGGTGAACAGTGGTATATAAAGATCTGAATTACGCTCCCTGTTGAGAGACCCAGATTTCGGCAGCTGGCGTGTGGAAATCCAGTCAGAGTCAATCGCAACTGTTGAATGGATAGAGAGGGGCGAGGGGGCAGGGGCGAGGGGGGTGTAATCACTTCATATTTTATGTTGGCTCGTGCCGTTGGGCCACAATGGGTCGTAATGGCTGCCATTCGCCACACGTGTCGTCCCCATCCCTCCGTTTTTCATCCCCTCTGCACCGCGCTGTCCCGCTAACACCGACAACAATCAAGCATATGCTGTCACAGAGGGGGCGAGAGAGCAAAGAAAAGAGAGGGGAGAGAGAGGAGAGAGAGAGAGAGAGAGGAGAGAGAGAGAGAGTTCATCACTATACAGAGGAAGAAAATGTTGATTTACTTTACTCATCTACACTTCACAGATCAAAGCAGTGATTAGAACAAGTGAACCCCATCCTCACCCATCCACACACACATAATAGTACAATATATAGGCAAAAATATGTGGACATAGTTAATTATTACATTTAGTCTTTTCCTGTACCAGCATAAAATTATTAGATGAATTATTAGACAAAAGGAAGAAAGGCCAAAGGATGGGCGTCAGGACGGACAGACAGAAGGATGGATGGACAGAAGAAAAGAAGGACAGAAGGAAAAAAAAAAGAAAGGATGAATGGAAGGGAAGAGGGAGGGAAGGATAAATTAATGTAAAGAAGGAAGAAAGGGCAGAAGGAAGGAATGGAATGAAGGATGGATGGACAGAAAATATGACGGATGGACATAAGAAAAAAAGGAAGGACAGAAGAATAAACTGCAGAACGGTTGGACAGAAGGAAGGAAGGACAGGCGAAAGAAAGGAAAGACACAAGGAAGAAAGACAGAAGAAAGGAAGGACAGAAGGAAGAAAGGATGGACGGATGGATGGACAAGCTTGATGGATGGACAGAAAGTCTGATGGATGGACGAAAGGAAGAACAGAAGGAAGGAATAAAGGATGGATGGATGGACAGGTTTAATGGATGGACACTAGGAAGGACAGAAGAAAGGAAGGAATGACAGAGGAGGAGAAGGACAGAAGGAAGGACAGAAGGAAGAAATAAAGGACGGATGGATGGACAGGTTTAATGGATGGACACTAGGAACTGATGATCTGAACGTCTGACGGATGGAGACTAGGAAGGACAGATAGATGTAAGGAAAGACAGAAAACAGGAAGGACAGAAGGAAGAAAGGATGGACGGACAAACGGACAATTTGACAAATGGACACTAGGAGGGACATAGGGAAGGAAGGAAGGACAGAAGGTAGGATGGACGGAGGGAAGGAAGGACGGACAAATGTAGTGATGGACAGACAGAAGGAAGGACAGAAGAAAGGACAGACAGACAGAAGGAAGGAAGCTGGTGTCTGTTTCATGTACTCACATTTCTTCATTAACTGTCTGTTTTACCACCGATTATTTCTATTCAGGGTCACAGTGGGTATGATTCACCGGCCAAGATGTAGGAAACGTCCTGAACAGGTCTCCAGTCCATCACAGGGCAAACACACACACACACACACACACACACACACACTCATACCTAGGGAGGACTTTAGTATCTTCAGTAGACCTGACTGCATGTGGTTTAGTTTGATTTAAAAAATTTGATTTTTCCACGTGGACAGGGGGGGGGCGATTACTTTTTCACTCGCTGTACAGATCCAGTATAACTGAGCTGGTTTGAATTCCTCTGCAGTGCTTTTATTATTTATTTATATATTTACTTATTTATATATTTTCGGATGAGGATGAAATGCTATCTCTCCGTCCCGATCCGACCGAGGGAGCCCTGGCGCCTGGACAATTTCATTCAGTATAAAAATACATCGCTTAATCTCATTCCTCCTGCATTAAAGGTTGTGGTGTAACGACACTCCGACCATCATAACACCTCGTACCGCTCCGCCCCCGCGTCTTCCGCCCTGCCATGTCAGATTACCCTAAGCCAAGAATATGCACGGGGAAGTCAGGGGTCAGACGGAGACGCCGACTCCAGTAAGCACTTGTTATGCACTTTATTAGGAATGCATTATAATTCCTGGATTGGATTCTACGGGGCGTCAGAAACTGCTGCAGGATCTGTTTGCGTGCTCGGTGGATTCAGATCTGTCGACTGGGAAGGCCAATGAAGCTGACTTGCACATGATCAACAACATAACCCAGACAGGCTGGGGCACTCAAAGAGCGCTTATTACTGGTATTACTGGTCCACATAGCTGCTCAAGATCAGATTCATGTCCCTCTGCAATGTCTAGTTTGCCCAGCAAAAGGGCCACGGAGGCTCAGTTGCATTTGATCTTTCTTTATTCAGTCTTGCTTTATTGATGGTCATCTGTTAAGTTGCATGAAGTTGCTGCAGGTGGAGGGGTTCATATATATCACGGCTTCTCTCTGTCTTCTTTGGCAGCTCCTTGGTTGGCAAATCTGCGTTTCTAAGTCGTGATGCCGTATCGCTCGATCAGGTTCGGTTCTTACTGACACAGAGAAAGAGCAGATTGTCCCAAATGTGGTGTGGTGTCCCCGTTTCCTGAGATGGATTCACCCGGAAAATCACCATCATGTGCAGGAGAGCGCGGGTTGGTCTGGTAGGGGCTGGAACCAAGAGGTGGAAAAAGTTCCCCTACTGTCCTCCTTTCTGAGAGCTTGGTTCATCACGGACAACTGGGATAAAACCTGTCATGTGGTGACATCCAGGTCTCGTTTCTGCGCTGTCCCTTTTCTATCCTTCAGTACAAAAACCTTCCTTACTCCCCCATCACCCCCTAGTTAATACATTAATAAACAAAATGCTACAATCAATAAACAAGCAAACCAATAATTTAACATATTGTAAATGAATAAATTAATAAATAAGCAATAAGTACATTGCTTATTAAAAATATTATACAATTTATTATAAAATTAATAAATAAGCAATAAGTACATAAATAAATATAAAAAATAAAAAGTTTTAAGCACTACATTAATAAATAAAAAATGCAATACACAAGTGAAGAATAATGTAGCTTTGCATGGTCATGATCTGCATGACAGACAAATGAGTTAATACATAAGCAATAAATACATAAATAAATATAATGTAAAGTGCAAAGATTGGCAAATGAATAAATATAATTCATTTGCCATATATATATATATATATATATATATATATACAGTGTATCACAAAAGTGAGTACACCCCTCACATTTCTGCAAATATTTCACTATATCTTTTCATGGGACAACACTATAGACATGAAACTTGGATATAACTTAGAGTAGTCAGTGTACAGCTTGTATAGCAGTGTAGATTTACTGTCTTCTGAAAATAACTCAACACACAGCCATTAATGTCTAAATAGCTGGCAACATAAGTGAGTACACCCCACAGTGAACATGTCCAAATTGTGCCCAAATGTGTTGTTGTCCCTCCCTGGTGTCATGTGTCAAGGTCCCAGGTGTAAATGGGGAGCAGGGCTGTTAAATTTGGTGTTTTGGGTACAATTCTCTCATACTGGCCACTGGATATTCAACATGGCACCTCATGGCAAAGAACTCTCTGAGGATGTGAGAAATAGAATTGTTGCTCTCCACAAAGATGGCCTGGGCTATAAGAAGATTGCTAACACCCTGAAACTGAGCTACAGCATCGTGGCCAAGGTCATACAGCGGTTTTCTAGGACAGGTTCCACTCGGAACAGGCTTCGCCAGGGTCGACCAAAGAAGTTGAGTCCACATGTTCGGCGTCATATCCAGAGGTTGGCTTTAAAAAATAGACACATGAGTGCTGCCAGCATTGCTGCAGAGGTTGAAGACGTGGGAGGTCAGCCTGTCAGTGCTCAGACCATACTCCGCACACTGCATCAACTCGGTCTGCATGGTCGTCATCCCAGAAGGAAGCTGACGCACAAGAAAGCCCGCAAACAGTTTGCTGAAGACAAGCAGTCCAAGAACATGGATTACTGGAATGCCCTGTGGTCTGACGAGACCAAGATAAACTTGTTTGGCTCAGATGGTGTCCAGCATGTGTGGCGGCGCCCTGGTGAGAAGTACCAAGACAACTGTATCTTGCCTACAGTCAAGCATGGTGGTGGTAGCATCATGGTCTTGGGCTGCATGAGTGTTGCTGGCACTGGGGAGCTGCGGTTCATTGAGGGAAACATGAATTCCAACATGTACTGTGACATTCTGAAACAGAGCATGATCCCCTCCCTTCGAAAACTGGGCCTCATGGCAGTTTTCCAACAGGATAACGACCCCAAACACAACCTCCAAGATGACGACTGCCTTGCTGAGGAAGCTGAAGGTAAAGGTGATGGACTAAACCCAATTGAGCACCTGTGGCGCATCCTCAAGTGGAAGGTGGAGGAGTTCAAGGTGTCTAACATCCACCAGCTCCGTGATGTCATCATGGAGGAGTGGAAGAGGATTCCAGTAGCAACCTGTGCAGCTCTGGTGAACTCCATGCCCAGGAGGGTTAAGGCAGTGCTGGATAATAATGGTGGTCACACAAAATATTGACACTTTGGGCACAATTTGGACATGTTCACTGTGGGGTGTACTCACTTATGTTGCCAGCCATTTAGACATTAATGGCTGTGTGTTGAGTTATTTTCAGAAGACAGTAAATCTACACTGCTATACAAGCTGTACACTGACTACTCTAAGTTATATCCAAGTTTCATGTCTATAGTGTTGTCCCATGAAAAGATATAATAAAATATTTGCAGAAATGTGAGGGGTGTACTCACTTTTGTGATACACTGTATATATATATATATATATTTACATTTTCAGCATTTAGCAGACGCTTTTATCCAAAGCGACTTACACAATGAGCAATTGAGGGTTAAGGGCCTTGCTCAAGGACCCAACAGTGGCAACTTGGTGGTGGCAGGGCTTGAACCGGCAACCTTCTGTTTACTAGTACAGTACCTTAACCACTGAGCTATCACTGGCCCCATTTATATATATACAGATATAATACAGATTAAAATACAGAAAAAATACAGAATTAACAAATAAGCAATATATATATATAATAACAGTAATAATAATAATAATGACAAAAATAATGATAATGATAATAATAATAATAATAATATTAATAATAACAAAAATAATGATAATAATTATAATATTGAAAATAATAATGACAATAATAATAATAATAATAATAGTAATGACAATAATAATGATAATAATAATAACAATAATAATAATAAAAATAATAATAATAATAATAGAATAATAATTGAATAATAATGGCAAAAAACAAATAACAAATACATAAAACAACAACAATAATAATAATAATAATAATAACACTAACAACAACAACAACAATAATAATAATAATAATAATAACAATAATAATAATAAGTATATTTAAAGCTGTGTACTTAACAGTTTCATTGAAATTAGTTTAACAAAAAATATTTATTTATTTTGTACTTTGTGCTGTTACTGTTATTACTGTTACAATCATGTGCTGTTATTAAACGTGTCGTTCAGCTGGAGTGTGCGACGAGGGTTCAGCCATTCAAAACAAATTTATATATCTCGTTTTATTCTGAACTTAACAATGAAGTTATTGTGCTGACCTTAATAAACACACACACACACACATTCTTCAGACAAGACATTAAGTGAATCCACTGTGTGTCGAATTTTCCAAGGTTGTTTTATTATTTTGGTGAAAGCAGTGATGGACTCGTCTCGTCCCCTCAAACCCAAACGTCCTTTTAATTTCATTTTTAATAGTAACAGAAACGATCGACACAAAGCACTTTAACAAATAAAAAAAATACTGCACAGCACTGCTGGAAGCTCCTTTGTAAGCTCCTTTCCTGTTCCAGCACAAATCAAGCTCTATAAAGACATGAAGAAAAGCTTAAAGAAACCTCAGTGTCCTGCACAGAACAGCTCCTGAATGAACTGGAATCCAACTGAGGGCACAAATTCCCACAGACATGCGTCAAAGTCTTGTGAGAAGTCTTGTAATCAGAAGAATAGATCACACAGAGGTCAGTCTGTTTTAATAGCGTTTGTTTTTTAAATGCAATGTCCAACAAGCTCACGGTCAGGCGTCCAAATACTTTTGGCCGTATAGTGTCCATATTCTTGCACACATATTTATTTTCACTTTATAAATTATACATTCATATATACACACCGATCAGCCATAACATTAAAACCACCTCCTTGTTTCTACACTCACTGTTTATTTTATCAGCTCCACTTACCATATAGAAGCACTTTGTAGTTCTACAATTACTGACTGTAGTCCATTTGTTTATCTACATGCTTTGTTACCCCCTTTCACCCTGTTCTTCAATGGTCAGGACCCCCACAGGACCCCCACAGAGCAGGTATTATTTAGGTGGTGGATCATTCTCAGCACTGGCACATGGTGGTGGTGTGTTAGTGTGTGTTGTGCTGGTATGAGGGGATCAGACACAGCAGCGCTGCTGGAGGTTTTAAACACCTCACTGTCACTGCTGGACTGAGAATAGTCCACCAACCAAAAATATATCCAGTCAACAGCGCCCCGTGGGCAGCATCCTGTGTCCACTGATGAAGGTCTAGAAGATGACCGACTCAAACAGCAGCAATAGATGAGCGATCGTCTCTGACTTTCCATCTACAAGGTGGACCGACTGGGTAGGAGTGTCTAATAGAGTGGACAGTGAGTGGACACGGTGTTTAAAAACTCCAGCAGCGCTGCTGTGTCTGATCCACTCATACCAGCACAACACACACTAACACACCACCACCATGTCAGTGTCACTGCAGTGCTGAGAATGATCCACCACCTAAATAATACCTGCTCTGTGGTGGTCCTGTGGGGGTCCTGACCATTGAAGAACAGGGTGAAAGGGGGTAACAAAGTATGTAGAGAAACAGATGGACTACAGTCAGTAATTGTAGAACTACAAAGTGCTTCTATATGGTAAGTGGAGCTGATAAAATGGACAGTGAGTGTAGAAATAAGGAGGTGGTTTTAATGTTATGGCTGATCGGTGTATAAAACATTATTTTTGGTAAATCATGTAATATTAAATAATCTCATAATTAACTCAGAAATAAGACCATGGCAGTAAATGCACGAGCATATTGCGTCTCTGCGGCGAGGATGATGGGTGCTCCATCACTGAGCATGTGCAGATGTCCACTTCGCTGGGCTGGCAGCCCCGGGGTCAGAGGTCACGCTGACCTCTGTTGGTTAGGGTGATCAGTAGGGTCAGCGCTTCACTTCTATTCCTGCAGCAGCAGATGGACAAACCGCTCTGCCCCCCCCCACCACCACCCCTGCCCCTCTCAAAACTGGGAGAGTAATGAAGCCACGCTGCTGCCCGGCCCTCCTGCAGCATCTCGTTTCACCCACGCGGCGAGGGAACAGCTGGATAAAGTCCTGTAAACATTTTACGGTCCAGCCGGAGGAGACGGACGCACAGGAGTGCAACGGAGATCCTGGAGCAATATGTTCATGTGCCGTCACAGCCAATCAGATTTCACCGTTCGGTGATTAAATACGGGTCACATTTCAGGACTGGTGGGAGGGGTGGGGGGGGATTTTTATTGTTTCAGCAGTAAAGAATGGTTCATCAAATTCATGTTAAGATTCATCTATAATAAAGATAAAAAAAATATATAGTTAGAAGAATAACAATAATAATATTAACAATAATTATAAAAATACTAATAATACTACTACTAATAATAATAATAAGATAAAGAAGAAGAATAACAATAATAGTATTAAAAATAATAATAACAATAATAATAATAGTAAGAAATATAAAAATAATAATAATAAAAAATAAAAACAGTAATAATGATAATAATAATAATAATAATAACAATAATAATTAATAGTTATAATAATAATAATAATAATAATAATAGTAAGAAGAAGAAGACTAACAATACTACTAATAAAAAACAATGAAAACAATACCCATAATAATAAAAAATATAATAAATAACAACAGCAATAATAAAAATAATTATAACAGAAACAAAATAATAATAATAATAATAATAATAACAGAAACTAAATAATAAAAAATATATTTAATAACAACAATAATAATAATAATAAGATTAACAATAATAGTAATAAAAAATAATAAATTACAACAATAACATTAATAATACTACTAATAATAATAACAACAATAATAATAGTAATAATAAGATTAACAATGCTACTAATAAAAGAACAGTAATAACAATACCAATAATAATGAAAAATATAATAAATAACAACAGCAATAATAAAAATAATTATAACAGAAACAAAATATCAACAATAATAATAATAATAATAATAATAATCATAATAATAATCATAATAATAATAATAATAATAATAATAATAATAATAATATTAAAAGATATAAGCAGCTACATTTATTCAAATTTCACAACAATTACCAAATAAATCTTGACAAGACACTTGAAGTTCAACAGACCAAAAGAGCTGGATGGGGTCTTACCCTCCTGTAACTACTACAGTGACTCCTACTGTCTGATCAAGACACCAGAACAAGTGCTGGTTTATAACAGAGTACCATAACCCAGCAGTGACAAACCAGTGAAGCAGCCACAGTTACACCACACATCATCATTATTTACATCCACAAATCAAATCCACATCACATTAAAGTGTGCACATCAAGGGTCTAAATACTTTCTGACTCCACTGTACAGTTATTATTAAACTTTGTGATTTAAATCTTCGTATTTCTGACTATATAAAGTTCTACACTAACTCGTCCGGGCGGTGAAACCCGAGAGCGCCGGCGGTACGTGAGGTCTCGGCGTGTGCCATACTTTTAATTCGATTCCGCCTCCGCGGTTGATAGCGTCGCCACGCGCTGATCATGTAATTAGGAGACTTGGGCGGCGGCGCTTCGGTCTCTCAATCTCATTAACAATCTGTTATTTAGGGGCCTCTCGGTCCCCGGGGCCCGAAATGATGATCCTGATTACAGTATAGGGTGACGCGCGGGAGAGCTGGGATGGTTCTGGATTGATGGTTGTTGAGCTTAAATGCTGCGACCTTCCCTTACATTTACGTTTGGGATGTGACTTCAGTGCAATTATGACTGTGGGTTAAGGGCCTTGCTCAGGGGCCCAACAGTGGAAATTTGGAAGCGGTGAGGATTAAACCGGCAGCTTTCTGATTACTAGTCCAGCTACCACTGTCTCATATTACAGCACCATAAAAGATAGTTTGTTTAGTAGGTAGTGGGTAGCACTGGCACCTGTCTGTGTGGAGTTTGCATGTTCTCCCTGTGCCCCATGTTCGTGTGGGTTTTCTCCGGGTGCTCCGGTTTTTTCCCAGTTCAAAAACATGCAGTCAGGATATTTAGAGCTAATATAAATAAATAATAAGGGCAAGCCATAGCCTAGTGGTTAAGGCACAGGACTAGTAATCCAAAGGTTGCTGGTTCAAGCCCAACCACTGCTAGGTTGCTGCTGTTGGGCCCTTGAGCAAGGCCCTTAACCCTCAGTTGCTCATACTGTAACTGTAATTTAAGTTGCTTTGGATAAAGGCGTCTGCTAAATGTCGAAAATGTAAATGTAAATGTAAACCCTAAGTGTGTGTAAGTGTGTTTTATGGTGGACTGGCAACCTGATCGGTGTGTTTCCTGCCTTTCACCCAAAGAAACGGACCCACCGCGACCCTGACCTG